>NC_139959.1:23043741-23236241 GCF_963454915.1 Gymnoscopelus microlampas
TAATTGAATACATAGGACCACAATGGAAACGAGTCCCCTGGACTTTTTTTGTGTTATTCCTTTCAGCCTTAATGTCTTACTGTACCCCGTGCTGTTTCACATTTTGGACTAATAAAGTATTCAATAAACTGTAGGCTCGGGGTCTGGACCTGTCCCGTGTGAGGGCCTGTGTGGTCGTGGCCGAGGAGAGACCCCGGATGTCACTGACCCACTCCTTCTCCAAGCTGTTCAAGGACCTGGGCCTCCACCCTCGCTCCGTCAGCACCGCCTTCGGCTGCAGGGTCAACCTGGCCATCTGTCTGCAGGTATGCTGTAGATGGCGGGCGGGTGGGTGGGTGGGAAGGGCACTGGTCGGGTAGGTGTGGGTGTCACCAGTACAGTACTTGTTGCAGTGGTTCTCAAACTGTGGGACCGCCCCAAATGTTTTTTTTTGGGGGGGGGGGGTTTTCTCACTCAACAGTAAACAAACCAACATACATTATAAGTGTATATAGATGATATTTGGATATATGATCTGCACATTTCCAAAATGACAATTTAAGGACTTTTAAGACCTTTTTAATACCTGTAAAATTAAAAATAATAAAAATGAACACCATTACTGCATCAAAAGTAATCAACAAACTATACCAAAAATGTGTTTTGAACATTGTCCAAATTGTCACGTATAATACCTAAGAAAGGTAGAAATTTAGAAAATTGCCGATCTACAGTACAAGCTCACAACCAGAGCCGCAGGAAGGGTGGTGCGAACGGTGCGGTCGCACCGGGCCCCGCGCTGGGGGGGGCCTCGCAAAAAAACGGGATTTTTTTTTTTTTAACATGACACCCAACATGACACCCAACTTAATGTTTTGAGGGCAAAAATAACCGCAAATAACCACCCAAAACTCGGATATATCCGACAGAAACCGCAAAAAAAATCGCGCGCGGGTACTCCACGCACGCACGCGCGCTGCGTGCGTGCTCGCCAACTCCGCACCGGGCCCCGCATTTCTCCCAGACGGCTCTGCTCACAACGCATTGCAACGCAAGGTGTTTTGAAGACTGTTAAAGCCTTTAAGTTAAACCCAGGCCTTTAACTTTGTCTGTAACTCTGGGAGTGTACAAATAGAAGTTTGAGAACCAGAACTGCTCTGGTATGTTGACTGTTTGTTGTATTGTATGTGACTGCAGGGCACATCGGGACCAGACCCCACCACCGTGTATGTGGACATGAGGGCACTGCGTCACGACAGGTAAGGACAGTCTGTCACTCATTCCAACACCAGTCTTTTTGTTGCTCTTTACCATATTGTCCAAAACTGTTACTTTTCAGGAGTCAAATTCAAAAGCATCAAAAATAGCAGACCGTCACGCTCGAAATACGTCGCTTCTACTTCTTCTTCTTCTGAACTATTCACATCAGGACATTGTAATGATCATTAGACTCCCAATAACCCACCCATCTCCCAGACTCCCTCCCCAGTCAGAGTTCAGACTTTGAATGAATGTAGAATTATGTGCAGGATGTCATTTGCATACAGATGTAAGGGGACTTAATTTAATTGACTTTATTTATTTGTTATTTTTTACCAAAGATCCTCTCTCTCACACTTATGCCAGTGTGCCAGTGATTAGCCTCCCCTGTGCCAACGTTGGCACCCGTGCCTACGGTTGCCCCCCTGGTTTACATCAAACTCCCGACGGGAGAATGTCTGGCGGCAGACATTAATTAGTTGCCGTCTGGTTGTGTTTTGTAGTCGCTCAGAGAGCGGTTTAAGCCTCCTAACCTCCTCAGTCTTTCCTCCAAAAAACTGTCCATGGTACGCTGCTGGCAGATTGCGAGTGCGTCTTGTTTACTTTAGTGAGAGACGCTGCCTGCAACCGTGGCGGAAACTGTTTAAATGGCCAGAATGCTTCAGAGCAATGTTGATGTAACTAAGAGAATGGTGAAAATGTGTCCAAATTTCCAGCTAAAGTAGTGTACCCACATTGTGTTGTGCATAGAGAGAGAGGGTTAGAGGGAGAGAGAGAGGGAGAGAGCGATTTGAAGGCAGTTAAATTGGACTGTGTTCGTCCCGAATTTTATCATCCTCAGATGCCCAGACTTGTGTGCTCATAGCCACGTCTCGTGCAAGTATTAAGTACTGTACCGGTAACATTGGGAAGAGTCACATGGGACTTCACTGTTAAGGTGGGAGATGTGTAAACAACTCTCAACATTTTAGCTTATGACTTGTTAAGCATTATATTGCATTATAAGTATGTTTATTTTACATTATAGACATTAGGGTTACACATTATGAATACATTCAGGTTAGGCTAAAGGTTTAGAGTTACCAGGTATTGCTATACCATAAGTAGAATTTGAGAAATCGAGGACCATTTTTCTGTACCCCACAAGAGAAATGTTGAAAAGATTCCGATTGGGGGTCAGGGGTTACGATTAGGATTAAGCATTTAGGGATTAGGTTTAGGGGTTGGGTTAGGGTCAGGGTTTGGTTTGTCTCGCTTAGCTAGACAACTATTCCACAATCTCCGAATGCTAAATAGTCTGGAACTACACCTCCCGAAATCCGAGAGAGGAAGCTGGCACTTCCGTTCATGAAAATACATTTAAAAATATGTTTTTTAAATTTCCATTTCTGCTTAGCATCAAGCTATATATCTCTGCTGTCCAGCCAGAAACTGCTAACTCCAAAACGCTCATTGTTCAGGAAACGCAAAAACAAAATATACGTTTTTCAGGAAATGAAGAAAACCTTATATTTTTAAAACAAAGCAACACTGCCTCATCAAAGTTGGTATAGTGACTTTATATATTGTCAGATACTTGCATGTGTCATTATATTATCAACACTTTAACCAAATCGCGGGTAAATCAACACTTTACCCTGCGCAAGTGGAGTTAGCAGTTTCAGACGAGCAGAAATCAAGCTGAAGTGGAGTTAGGTGTCCAAACAACAATAGCTCCACTCGCTGCTGAGGGAGAGGTTTCTGAAGGGTACAATTTCTCAAAAGCTAACAATGGATCTCCAAGCTCACAATGCATCACAACAACGTGTGAATTAATGCCCTGATGCTTCATGCCACTTATTATATAGGCCTACAATAATAAACAGGACTTTAAATATTACAATAACTTCTGCAAAGAGGTAGTAGAATAGCGCGACAGAAATGCTATGAACGCCTTTCTTCTTGTCACATTGCTCTCCTCATTAAACACTTAATAGATTTTAGAAATATAATTACTTGTTTTCATAACATTAGCGTCAGTGCTAAGTTTGATAAACAGGTACACTGCATAGTTTTAACAGACTACGGGGAGCTTGTTTACGTGATCCTCCTCCTCGTTCACTGCGCAACGCGCTGTACTCATGCTGTTGAAAAGCAGCGCTGTAGAGAGGGGGGAGTTGTTTGTTTTTGACGGACAGTTTGAGGATCCAATGGAGTTGGGAGTTTTCGTCAGAGGCGCTTTTTAATACTTTTCATTGGTTCAAATGTTTTGATATTTTACACAGACCTAAAGGGTGTTCAATAGCCTTGATTTATGAAAAAAAAAAAAAGAAAACTGAAAATGGAGTTAGCTGGTCCTTGCTGGACACCGACGATATGCTTAGATGATTTTGATTTATATTGGGATACATTTGCGCGACTGTAAAGACGAAACGGAAGTGGGGAGGAGGCTTCACATCTGCTTTATATTTTAATCGTGATCAGAGCTTCCGAGTCCCAGACTGTATGACCGGAAACATTTGAAACCCTAGTCTGGCCACGCAAGACTAGGGTTTGGTTTAAAATTGGCATCTAATAATGACATCCTAGCCTGTTACTAAAATAGTAATAAGGGTGTGTGTGCGTGTGCGTGTTTTTCAGGGTGCGTCTGGTGGAGAGGGGTTCTCCTCACAGTCTACCACTGATGGAGTCTGGGAAGGTGAGTGTGTAACTCCCGCTCCCTGCTGTGAGTAGCGGGAGTCTATATAGCCTCATACGGGAGCCACAGCCAAGTCATTCAGAGTGGTACTAACCATGGTGATCGTTTTTTGTTCTTTTTATTACATTTAAATTTTGTTTTTTCAGATCCTACCTGGGGTACGAATCATCATCGCCAACCCTGAGACCAAGGGTCCCCTGGGTGACTCTCACTTAGGAGAGGTAAGCACATACACCGTACTTCTTTCTTTCTTTCTCCTCTTCTGCCACCTTTCTCTGTCCCCCCCCCCCCCCTCTCTTTTTCACTCTCTCCTTGACCAGCCTACAACATAGTGCACATTGCACGGATGTCATTCCGTACATAGACACCTACTGTAGAAACCCCGCAAACCTGTGCGGAAGCAGAGCAGTCCCCACAACATGATTTACGATTCTGTGCCTATCGGTATACGTATAACTGAAATGGCGCTGAGTAGGCTCAAGCGAACGTTGCAACGTTCGGGACGGCAACACGCTCGCTTTAGCTCGCTCGGTGGTCCCTCATGTGGCTCCAGTTTGCTTGAGACTGTGCGCCTCCGAAATGGTTTAGTCAATGGATGGGCTACGAGGCGGCTATGCACAGGTTTTTCGGGTTTTCTAGGTGTCTTTTGTACGGAATGACATCCGTGTAATGTGTACAATGTTGAATATTCTGCCCGACAACAACGATATAGTCTAGAAGAACTCTTGCCACAACCAAAAATGTGGACGCCAGAGAGTTAAGCGGTCTTATTCTTCTACCTTGTATTCCCTGTAGATCTGGGTGCACAGCGCCCATAACGGCAGTGGTTACTACAGCGGCTATGGCGAGGAGGTTCTTCAGTCGGACCACTTTAACTCCAGGCTCAGTTTTGGAGACACGCAGACCGGCTGGGCCAGGACCGGATACCTGGGCTTCCTCCGACGCACGGAGCTCACCGACGCCAGTGGGGGTACGCACGCACGCACGTACACACACACACACACACACACACACACACACACACACACACACAGACACACAGACACACACACACACACACACACACACACACACACACACACACACACACACACACACACACACACACACACACACACACACACACACACACACACACACATACACACACACAGGTAATGTGTTGGGAACAGGAGTAGAAGACTAGCAGCATAGGTAAAGGTCACAGTTAGTCCAGGTAATTTACAGACCACGGATATAACGCCAACACAGCTGGTTTATTTATATCAGCCAATAATGTAAACATCGATCATATGAAGCCAGGTCTCATTTCACTAATAATATATTTAAGCAATGACAGGAACATACAGTAGTACCTTTATTCTGCGCGCCAACATACTACAGAGAATATAATGTAAGTGACATTGTATTTGTAGTTGATTTCTCAGCACAAATAAAACCGTTTATTCGCGTCGCTCCTGGTGTGTAATGACCTTAACCGTAACGTGCCCCAGCCAGGGACTAGCAGCACCATCTCACACCAAGTTCAAACGTAAAGGTAGGGTAAGTGATATTTTCTGTTTAAAAAACGTTTTTCTTTTTGTTAAAAGGTTAAATCTCTATAATGTAATAGTAATCATTGCTATAGAGCATGGGTACTCAACAGGGGGTCTGTGACCCCTAGGGGGTCCTCAGAGTCATTGCAGGGGGGCCACCAATAACACACCTAACATCCAATATACACATCAGTAGCAAAGAGAAATCCAAAGAAGAAAAAAATAAATAATAATTTACACAACGCAAAAGTGGACTACTAGCACGTGTAAAGGCTGTGGCTCCAGAAGTGCTGAATTATTGCTGAACTGTCTGATGTTATGGACTCATGAAAGATGTAAGGTTTTTCATCAAGAACAGTGCTTTACAAACGCATCTCTTCTCTACTGTCTGACTGTGCTGCCGCTGCAGGAGAAGAACACACTGCTCTACTTCACCACTCTGAGATTTTACGGCTTTCGTTATTTATTGTACACACTGGGCTGCTTCATCTCTTTCTCCTTGTCTGTCTCCCTCATACTCCTCCATTCTATGTCCCGTCCACACACACAGAGAGACACGACGCGCTGTACGTGGTGGGCGCCCTGGAGGAGGCTATGGAGCTGAGAGGGATGCGTTACCACCCCATAGACATCGAGACCTCCGTCATACGCACACACAAGAGCATCATGGAGTGGTACGTTTGGTGCTGTTGTTTCCCATATACATCGTTGACCGGTGGTCCCTCAAGGGTCCGTACTTGGTCACCCCCCACCCCCACCCCCACCATCATCACCAAATGTCTTTGCCGAAAATAGGCGATCTACAAGCTCACAATGCGTCGCAATGCGACGCGTTGTGAGCATATGACGAGCATATGACGAGCATATGATGTGCATATGACGCCACAAGGTCATATCAGTGCACAACCAGGAAATGACACTGAAAACTCATATGAATGAGTGTGAACGTTGCATCCTAAACTAGTTGATAATCTAGCCATGTAAAAATGTGTTTTTACATGGATCATTGCCGTCGGGCAGAAACCTCTTATCTCCATATTTGAACTTAAAGGGATAGTTCATCGCCAAATGACTTTTTTCCTATCGTTTAGTCACCCCATTGAGACTTGAATTCATGTTTGTGTTTTTGTTTTTGTCGCATTCCTAAGTCAATAACTTGACGACCGGCAGCGGTTCCGGTAGGAGTCACAAAGAGTCTCCTTTTTGTGTCTTACCGGAGCCGCTGCCTACCGGGCCGCTGGTCATCAAATTATTGGCTTAGGAATGCGACAACAATTTGTTTTTTTTCGGTGAACTATCCCTTTTAACTCGTTCAATGCCAAGCTTATTTATGGAATTTTGGCTCTGAGTGCCACAGTCAAAATTCATTGTAAAAAAAAAAAAAGTGCTCAGGAGCCGAGATACAGCCTTTTTAAGTAAGAAGTTAAACAAAGAGTGAATGGAGCAGCAAATCTTCCAATCATCATATCTTGGGTTCTGAACATGTTTAAAAAAATATATATATATATATATATATATTTTTTTTTTGACGTCATGTGGCACAGAATGAGTTAAGTGGGTTTAACTTTTGAACTTCCTCATCGATTGTACGCTCAGGTAGCTCATGTTTGTGCCTTTTTATTACCGTAACCGGGGCCGTGTGTGTTTGTGTGTGTGTGTGTGTGTGTGTGTGTCATGATGTCGTTCAGCGCGGTGTTCCCCTGGACCAACCTGCTGGTGGTGGTGGTGGAGCTGGAGGGCTCGGAGCAGGAGGCCCTGGACCTGGTGCCCATGGTGACCAAGGCGGTGCTGGAGGAGCACTACCTGATCGTGGGCGTGGTGGTGGTCACCGACGTGGGCGTCATCCCCATCAACTCGCGCGGGGAGAAGCAGCGCATGCACCTCCGCGACGGCTTCCTCCAGGACCAGCTGGATCCCATCTATGTGGCCTACAACATGTAGTGTGTGTGTGTGTGTGTGTGTGTGTGTGTGTGTGTGTGTGTGTGTGTGTGTGTGTGTGTGTGTGTGCGTGTTAGGGTTGGAATCCAAAACCGGAGGAACCGGTTCCATCACGTTTGGAACCGTTTCCGGAACGAGTTTTATCAACACTGTCAGAGCTGGTATGTGGACTTCATGTCTGCTGTACAATTACAATACCGGTGGTTCTCAAACTTTATCATTTCAAGGACCACCTTAACTCTGAGAGTGCACAAATGGAACCAAATGGACCCGCAAGGGTCCATTTGGTTCCATTTGTGCACTCTCAGAGTTACAGACCTGTAAGGGTCCATTTGGAACCCCCTATAGGAATCGTGAAAGGGAATTGGACCGTTAAGAGGAAATCGTTAAGGAACCGGAATAATCCGGTTAAAATCCTAATTAAGGATCCCAACCCTAGTGTGTGTGTGTGTGTGTGTGTGTGTGTGTGTGTGTAAAAGAGTGGAGCGAGCATGCGTGCGTATGCCTACCCATGTGCGTGTATATCGCTTGTTATTGTTCATTTATTTCCAAAAGAATCAAGATGTACTGTATTTTTGAATCTGCATAGTGGTCTGTACGTCGTCCGTTTTTTTGGTTTTCTTTAGAGCCGTGTTGTGCCGGTCGGTTGGTCGGTTGGTTAGATTGGAACGGTTGGATTGGGTGGCGGTACGACCAATTAGTTTCACACACGCCCCGTTGAATCCCGTGACCAGGAAGTAAACATGTATAGTGTCACTGTATAAAAAAGAAAAAAAAAGCCCTAGGGGGAACACTGTGTACCGAGGAAACCGGAACGGTTGTTACACCACCATAATGTCGTTTTTTTATTTAGGAGATATAGACAGAGAGAGACTGTATATCTGTCGACATGTTTTAACTGGTCAAATCCCAGACTTGTTGTATTATTAAAATGATTTAGAACAGGGGGGCAGCCAAGATTGATGTAAAAAAAATATAAATATTGTATATAGACATAATCTATATGGAGAGATACCTAAAACACATTTGAGGTATAGTAGCCCCTATATGCAGCTCTCTCCACCTGCACCCTGTGTGTGAGCGTGTGTGTGTGTATGTGAGAGCACGAGTGTAGCCCGTATGTCTCCGTCCTCTTGTCTCATTGGTCTATATGTGTGTGTGCATGACAGGGGGTGGGACCTTTTTTAATTCCCACGGTTCCATTGAGAGCAACGGAACAATGGAACGGTTCCATTGTTAAGTTGAGTTCTATTGTTCCACGCTGCACTCCTCTCATGTGGACTCTGACCCGGGAAGCAATCCATCCACGGCTTGGCAGATATGAGGCGTTGGTTGAGGGCAGTCGGGCAGTCGGGGGGGTAGAAAAGGCGACATTTTTCCCAGCATGCCAGTAGAAAACCACAGGCTATAGGAACCTGTGAACAGCAGCATAGGTAGCTGGCCGGAAAGATGCTCCCTCTCTTGCTTAAAACACGTTGAAATACCATCTGGCCAATTCATCCAGTGGAAAACGTGTTCTTAACCACGTAGCGTAAGCCCTATACAGGTATACTTTAATCGTATGCCGAATAACGAAAATAGCCGTTCTTACAAGCTTCGTGGATATGTTATTTTCGCTATTTTTTTAAAGCGTTTTGAAAATCCTTGATTTTTTTCTTCCGCCTATAATGAAATGCCCGAGATAGGGACGCCAGGTTGAAAGTGGTTAGAACGTGTATTATTATTATTATTATTATTGATTATTTAAGCAGACTGCACTGTGTGAATATAAAGGAGAAAGAGGGGATATAAGTAAATTCTATAAAGTGAATTTGGCCATTATAGTAGCCATTTTTATATATTATATTGACGCTTAGGTAATATTGTTAACATAGCATTCATGTCAGTATAGAATATGACATTGAATGGAAGGGAACTGAGATTAAGGCACTGGGAGTGTGAACTCTAGATCTGCACAGAAAGAAGTTTACATTAATGGTGTATTATGAGGTTTGTAATCAATTCTGGGAATCATGCAGTATGTATCTGTGTCTTTCATTCACGTTCTCGCATACCTACGCATCTAGGTTAATGGCATTACTCTTGTCTTTGTTTCACCTCACCTCCTTTTGATCTCACGTCTTTTTGTCTCGTTTGGTTTCTCAAAGCACTCAGTATTTGCTCGGCACAGGGATGGATCTTCGGGTTGGCCTAAGCAGAGCCCAGGCCTAGCCTAGCCTATCCTGATTGAATCTAATCTCTCAAGACAAATTCTGACTGCTTAACAGCAGAACCACTGCACCACTGCTCTAAACATGTAGTGTTGTTGTTAGTAGGAATAATGGCCTCACCCAGATTGACACCTGTCCCCACCGTGTAAATGTCAAATTCCGCCGGGCGCGGTAGTATCGCATTCTGGCCCACGATGCCAGACATTGTTGTTATTCAACCAAATGCGTTTCAGACCCTTCCCAGAAGCGGTGAGTGTGCGTGCTGCACTACAAATACGTGCTTGGCTGCTCAATTGTTTCTGCCTGCCGCTCATGGAAAGCAGCCAAATAGGCAGTGAGGAGAATTGTCATATTGACATCATCCACCTCATTACAGTATAATATCTGCTGTAAACAACAACAAAAAACTTGTTTCCAGGCCCAGTCATTAGACATGTTCTGTATCAGTCACTGGCTTGGCATTTTCCAGAACGGTTGCACGATATTGATGAGAAAAGAAATGTGCAATAATGTAATAATAATATAATGAATACTGCAATTGAGTGTGGGCACAGGCTTTCCACACTATTCTGTTTCTTTTTTAGCATGGTAACCTACCACTGAGTTCATAATGTTTAGTATAAGTATAATGAACAACGCTTTTTTTTATCCAGCTTGTGGCTTGATTAAGAGGTTAAAGAACATCGGCCAAGGATCCCTGATGAACAAATGACCACCCTTTGAAAACTTAGCCGCATCACGAATCACGACTACAGTTTGGTCCATTCTGCCTCCCCCACTTCTCAGGCTTGAGTAGTTTTTAGTTTTCTCAACTGGGAACACAATGTTTGAGTCCACCGATAACAAGGCAGGACCCAATATCTTACATAAAGAAACAAAAAAAAACGAAACAAGCCGCATTAACGCTATCAGGGGCTCTCGCTACCTATCCTTTGGCTGTTGACCCTGCCGGTTGTGAAATGCCTGTTTTTAGTGTAATTCCCAGTTCCACACAGTGGTCATGTCACCATGTACCATGTGGGAAATAGTGGAGGAGGTTGCAACGTGCGTCCAGCATCTACAGAGTGAACATCTTTGTTGAATAAAGAAGAGAAAAATCCTATTAGCAAATCACGAGATGTCCGCGAGATGTTTGTCCCTCTGTTGTCTTCAGGGTGTTTGGGAGAGATTACATGGCAAATGTGTGTCTGTATGCCCGTCGCGTGTATGCCAATGTGTGTGTGTGTGTGTGTGTGTGTATATTGTATGTAAATAGTGTTGATTTTGTACGGTACAAGTGTGTGTGACTTGTTTTGTACACATGATAAAAAAAGAGTAAATTACACTTTTATAAGAGCCAGACATTGGCTCACCGTCACACTATACAGTGCAATAAAGTGCTTTGATTGGCTAAAACGGAGAGTGGTTGTTCTTTGATTTGCCGCCGCCTTGTGTCAGATAACACGGTAGGGGACCTTGGAGTCACCTTGTCTGTCTTTGTCTCTTCAAACTGGTTCTTAAAGTGGGGTCTGGGGACCCCACTTGGGGTCTTTCAGGGGGGTTCCCTAGCAAAAAGAGTTAATACAAGCATCACAATCATTTTAACCACTTTGTCCATTTATACGTTGGCTATTAAAAAATAGCCAACGTAAGCTCACAGCGTGTCACTTCGTGCCACGCTGCGAGCTTGTACATCTGCTATTTATTATTTATTTTTTTACTTTTGTTTCTTACATAAGCCTTCTCTTCTGGGGGTCCCTGGCACAAAACATTTTCAGATGGGGGGTCCGCGGACACTAAATGTCTCAATAGAAGAGCAAGGAGACCAAATATTATACAACCACGCCAAATGTATAAGTTATATTGTATTAACATAGGCTACTCTACCATACAGATTGGACAAAATTACATTTTATTAAAAAAACAAACCGTTAACATGTTAAACAGCATCAAGTATTAAAGGTGATTAAGTGATGTCATTTTTGTTAGACTGAGTGTTAAATAGCTGTATATTCTGACAGTAATCATTGCTACAGTGTTCGTTCATTTTAGTACTTAGGCACATAGTGCCGCTTTAAGCAAAAGTATCAATACCACAATGTATACTGTATTCAACCCTTATTTTGTATTCAAAATGTATCAAAAGTA
This sequence comes from Gymnoscopelus microlampas, assembly GCF_963454915.1. Lineage (NCBI taxonomy): Eukaryota > Metazoa > Chordata > Actinopteri > Myctophiformes > Myctophidae > Gymnoscopelus > Gymnoscopelus microlampas. The sequence continues at coordinate 23,055,468 of NC_139959.1, forward strand.
CATACATATTGGCATCAACATATACTTACAATAGTCATTATGCAGAATGTTACATTTCGCAAGTTATAATAGAATATAATGGCCATATAATAGAATGAGGAATGGGTGTTCTATCTTGAAATATGAACACAATTTATTCAGCCATTCATTCTTTCATCTTGCTTTGCTGAATCCACAGCTGGCTGCTTGCAGTCCTCCTGAGCCCTGTGTCAGAGCAGAGGAGCGGTGGCGCCATCAAGGGGTAGGAGAAAGGTACTAACACCACAGTACCACACCAGTGGTACTGGAGGTGACCAGTGGTTCTTAAATGTCCATTGCCATTGACAATGCATTGGGCGCTTAAAGTAAAATATTTCAAAAACTACAAATTATTTCACAGTAAAAATCGCAAGCATGCATGTCCACAGTAAGGTAGAATTTTTAAATAATGAATGAAGTTTATAGGTTATAGTATGAAGGAACAGCACAGTTTCGCAGCGGCCGGGCTAACGGTGCCGGAGATTAGCTGTTCACAGACAGACACACGGACGGACGGGCGGACACGCGGACACACGGACACACGGACGGACGGACGGACGGACGGATGGACGGACGGACGGACGGACAGGGGTAAAACATACTCTCTCGCCATGCCTTTCAGCCTGGCGGAGACAATAACGGCTCAAATTGTTGTTTCCTGGCAAGTATCATGGTCGGTATAATGTCAGTATCATGTACGTATCATGGTCAGTATCATGGTCAGTATCATGTCAGTATCATGTCAGTATCATGGTCAGTATCATGGTCAGTATCATGGTCAGTTTAATGTCAGTATCATGGCCAGTATCATGGTTAATTATGGTCAGTATCATATCAATATCATGGTCAGTATCATGGTGACCATGAAACTGACCATGGTACTGACCATGATACTGACCATGGTACTGACCATGGTACTGACCATGATACTGACCATGATACTGACCATGATACAGACCATGATACTGATACTGACCATGATACTGACCATGGTACTGACCATGATACTGATACTGACCATGATACTGATAATGATTATTATGATGTAACACTTTACTTTTCTCAACAATATGAGACATTATTACATTATGAACTTTTATTACATTATAAGCGGCTACGTGAGATTTATAATGTAACACATTATTACATTATAGAAAAATCTGTTATTACGTTATGCTCAATTTCTTTTATTACATTATGAGCTGATTATTACATTATGAGTTTTTATTAGATTTAAATTATTACATTATGAACCGTTATTACATTATGAGTTGCTACAGCATGGCGAGAGAGTATGTTTTACCCCCTGCCCGTCCGTCCGTCCGTCCGTCCGTGTGTCCGTTTGTCCATGTGTCCGTGTGTCCGTCCATGTGTGTGTCCGTCTGTGAACAGCTAATCTCCGGCACCGTTGGCTTGATCGCAGCGAAACTGTGCACACACACTCCCTGGATGCCAATTCAGAACCTCTGCCCCAAATGTTTCACATGGGCCTGTTATAGCGCCACCAGGAGGCCGCTTTTTGTAAAACACATTTTTTCACAGTACTCCTACAGATTTTGTCCAAACATCACGCAAATCGGTACACAGTATCTCTATAGTCATTAAACGAAATGGGTCTTTCAGATTTTTCATATTCCTTCCTGATTGGCTAAAAATGGCTTCAAAAGTTTGCAGGACTGCTTCGTTCTCAAATCATGAACGCCGCTTGCCATTTCCATACAATTGCACATGCATATTCCCACTAGGCCGAGGAAGAAATGCCACTTGAAAGTTTTCAAATCAGCCTCATGGTGGCGCTATAACAGGCCGATTTGCATTTTTAACTATAACTGCACCGATCTTCGTGAAACTTTGCACGCACACTGCCTAGAGGCCAACGGAAAAACATCTACACTGCATTTCTCACATCTGCTTTTTACAGCGCCACCAGGGGGCCGACTTATGTAAAATACATGTTTGGAGATTATTCCTTCAGTTCTTCTCTGTGGCTGAACAGCAGCACTGCAGCAGCTCGACAATGGTGAAAAAAAAAAAGTCACTACAAAGTACTACCAATCAACTCTAAATTGCCTGAAACGTACTCCTAACAGGTTTTTGGGGGGACGATTTTGGCCTCCATACTTGGTGATTTTTTCGGATTTAACTTTCGTTTCGGTAAAATAAATTTTACCGAAACGAAAGTTTCGGTAAAAAAAAATGGACACAATGGGGGGACGATTGGGGGGGGGGGTGATTTTTTCGGATTTAACTTTTGTTTCGGTAGTGACAAACTTTCGTTTCGGTAGTGACACAATGGTGAAAAAATAAATTTACTAAGTCCAGAGCTCGATGAATGTTAGTGACCAAAAAAAAGTCACTACAAAGTACTACCAATCAACTCTAAATTGCCTGAAACGTACTCCTAACAGGTTTTTGGGGGGACGATTTTGGCCTCCACACTTAGTGATTTTTTCGGATTTAACTTTCGTTTTGGTAGTGACAAACTTTCGTTTCGGTAGTGACACAAATGTGAAAAAAAGTCACTACAAAGTACTACCAATCAACTCTAAATTGCCTGAAACGTACTCTTAACAGGTTTTTGGGGGGACGATTTTGGCCTCCACACGTAGTGATTTTTTCGGATTTAACTTTCGTTTCGGTAAAATACATTTTACCGAAACGAAAATTACCAATCAACTCTAAATTGCCTGAAACGTACTCCTAACAGGTTTTTGGGGGGACGATTTTGGCCTCCACACTTTGTGATTTTTTCGGATTTAACTTTCGTTTCGGTAGTGACACAATGGTGGAAAAAAAAAAAAGTCACTACAAAGTACTACCAATCAACTCTAAATCACCTGAAACGTACTCCTAACAGGTTTTTGGGGGGACGATTTTGGCCTCCACACTTAGTGATTTTTTCGGATTTAACTTTCGTTTCGGTAGTGACAAACTTTCGTTTCGGTAGTGACACAATGGTGAAAAAAAAAAAGTCACTACAAAGTACTACCAATCAACTCTAAATTGCCTGAAACGTACTCCTAACAGGTTTTTGGGGGGACGATTTTGGCCTCCACACTTAATGATTTTTTCGGATTTAACTTTCGTTTTGGTAGTGACCAACTTTCGTTTCGGTAAATGGTGAAAAAATAAATTTACTAAGTCCAGAGCTCGATGAATGTTAGGGACCAAAAAAAAAGTTTAAAGGAATTTTTTCGGGGTAAAGAGCGAGTGGGGTTTGAACCCACAATCTCTGGAACATGTTGGCAGCATTGGCTTTGACTTTACCCACTGTGCTACCAGCTGCCTTGCTATAAAAGGTCTTCATTCCTGTTTGTAGAACAACACACAACAGTACTTTAAAAAAAGAAAAGAAAAAAGAACTTTACAGCATATTACTTTGTCTATGGTTTGCTGTGCTGTTACTTGTCTAGATGTTTCAATGTTAATGAACCCCAATGGAAACAAGCCTTTGGCTTTTCTGTCATTATTTATTTGGCCTTCAAATCTGGGCATGGCACCAGGGCCGCATTAACCGCGGAACTTAGTGGAACTGGTGTTCCACGGCCCGCAGCCTGCAGGGCCCTGTGAGAATTGTATATTTAATTTTTGTGTATTTAAAGAAAAAATGTTGATTTATATTGGTCAAATAGAACCAAATTAGACCGAATTAGACCCGAATTAGACCGAATTAGACCCGAATTAGACCCTGAAAAATTTCGCGACTGGGGGGGGGCCTTTGATTTTGTGGTGTTCCACTGCCCTGAGGGGTCTTAATGCGGCCCTGACTACAAAGTACTACCAATCAACTCTAAATTGCCTGAAACGTACTCCTAACAGGTTTTTGGGGGGACAATTTTGGCCTCCACACTTAGTGATTTTTTCGGATTTAACTTTCGTTTCGGTAGTGTCAAACTTTCGTTTCGGTAGTGACACAATGGTGAAAAAATGAATTTACCAAGTCCAGAGCTCGATGAATGTTAGGGACCAAAAAAAGTTCTACCAATCAACTCTAAATTGCCTGAAACGTACTCCTAACAGGTTTTTGGGGGACGATTTTGGCCTCCACAATTGGCCTCCACATTTTTTCGGATTTAACTTGGATGTTCCAATGTTTGACTTTACCACTTTCCCAAGGGTTACAAAAATCGAGACCTATGGTGGTTTTGGTAGTGATACAATGGTGGTTTCGGTAGTGACCCTAGTTTTAATGCTACTAACCCTAACCTTAACCCAATGGTGGTTTCGGTAGTGACACAATGGTGAAAAAAGAAAATGTACTAAGTCCAGAGCTCGATGAATGTTAGGGACAAAAAAGTCACTACAAAGTACGACCAATCAACTCTAAATTGCCTGAAACGTACTCCTAACAGGTTTTTGGGGGGACGATTTTGGCCTCCACACTTAGTGATTTTTTCGGATTTAACTTGTGTTTAGTGACACAATGGTGAAAAAATAAATGTACTAAGTCCAGAGCTCGATGAATGTTAGGGACCAAAAAAAGTCACTACAAAGTACTACCAATCAACTCTAAATTGCCTGAAACGTACTCCTAACAGGTTTTTGGGGGGACGATTTTGGCCTCCATACTTAGTGATTTTTTCGGATTTAACTTTCGTTTCGGTAGTGACACAATGGTGAAAAAATAAATGTATTAAGTCCAGAGCTCGATAAATGTTAGGTACCAAAAAAAGTCACTACAAAGTACTACCAATCAACTCTAAATTGCCTGAAACTTACTCCTAACAGGTTTTTGGGGGACGATTTTGGCCTCCACACTTAGTGATTTTTTCGGATTTAACTTTCGTTTCGGTAAAATAAATTTTACCGAAACGAAAATTACCAATCAACTCTAAATTGCCTGAAACGTACTCCTAACAGGTTTTTGGGGGACGATTTTGGCCTCCACACTTAATGATTTTTTCGGTTTTAACTTTCGTTAATTTTACCGAAACGAAAATTACCAATCAACTCTAAATTGTCTGAAACGTACTCCTAACAGGTTTTTGGGGGGACGATTTTGGCCTCCACACTTCGTGATTTTTTCGGATTTAACTTTCATTTCGGTAGTGACAAACTTTCGTTTCGGTAGTGACACAATGGTGAAAAAATTAATTAATTTGTCTTGTTTGTTATTCAAGTCAAAGCACCAGGAAGGCTGTATTTCTTAGCCAACAGTTAGCTCAATGGGTTGAGACGCAGTATTCATGATCCAGAGGCCATGAGTTCAAATCCCACTGGTGTCTTTACTGTGATGCCTCCCTTTGCAGACTAACTTCTAGAAAAACAAGTTAAAACCACCAGGAAACCTGTAACTCTCAGCCAACAGCTTAGCTCAACTGGTAGAGTGTCTGTCCAATAACATGACTTGAGTAGGTTAGATTCTCACTCGAGTCAAGTGTCCCCGGTAACTTGGGGCAACGGATAAATTGACTAATATCCTTAGTGATGCTTCCCTTTGCAGACTAACTTCGAGAAAAACAAGTTAAAACCACCAGGAAACCTGTAACTCTCAGCCAACAGCTTAGCTCAACTGGTAGAGCGTCTGTCCAATAATATGATTTGACTTAAGTGGGTTAGATTCCCACTCGAGTCAAGTGTCCTTGGTAACTTCGGGCAACGGATAAATTGACTGATATCCTTAGTGATGCTTCCTTTTGCAGACTAACTTCTAGAAAAACAAGTTAAAACCACCAGGAAACCTGTAACTCTCAGCCAACAGCTTAGCTCAACTGGTAGAGTGTCTGTCCAATAACATGACTTGAGTAGGTTAGATTCTCACTCGAGTCAAGTGTCCCCGGTAACTTGGGGCAACGGATAAATTGACTAATATCCTTAGTGATGCTTCCCTTTGCAGACTAACTTCGAGAAAAACAAGTTAAAACCACCAGGAAACCTGTAACTCTCAGCCAACAGCTTAGCTCAACTGGTAGAGCGTCTGTCCAATAATATGATTTGACTTAAGTGGGTTAGATTCCCACTCGAGTCAAGTGTCCTTGGTAACTTCGGGCAACGGATAAATTGACTGATATCCTTAGTGATGCTTCCCTTTGCAGATTAACTTCTAGAAAACAAGTTAAAACCACCAGGAAACCTGTAACTCTCAGCCAACAGCTTAGCTCAACTGGTAGAGCGTCTGTCCAATAACATGACTTGAGTGGGTTCGATTCCCACTCGAGTCGAGTGTCCCCGGTAACTTGGGGCAACGGATAAATTGACTAATATCCTTAGTGATGCTTCCCTTTGCAGACTAACTTCTAGAAAAACAAGTTAAAACCACCAGGAAACCTGTAACTCTCAGCCAACAGCTTAGCTCAACTGGTAGAGCGTCTGTCCAATAACATGACTTGACTTGAGTGGGTTCGATTCCCACTCGAGTCAAGTGTCCCCGGTAACTTGGGGCAACGGATAAATTGACTGATATCCTTAGTGATGCTTCCCTTTGCAGACTAACGTCTAGAAAAACAAGTTAAAACCACCAGGAAACCTGTAACTCTCAGCCAACAGCATAGCTCAACTGGTAGATCGTCTGTCCAATAACATGACTTGACTTGACTTGAGTGGGTTCGATTCCCACTCGAGTCAAGTGTCCCCGGTAACTTCGGGCAACGGATAAATTGATTGATATCCTTAGTGATGCTTCCCTTTGCAGATTAACTTCTAGAAAACAAGTTAAAACCACCAGGAAACCTGTAACTCTCAGCCAACAGCTTAGCTCAACTGGTAGAGCGTCTGTCCAATAACATGACTTGAGTGGGTTCGATTCCCACTCGAGTCGAGTGTCCCCGGTAACTTGGGGCAACGGATAAATTGACTAATATCCTTAGTGATGCTTCCCTTTGCAGACTAACTTCTAGAAAAACAAGTTAAAACCACCAGGAAACCTGTAACTCTCAGCCAACAGCTTAGCTCAACTGGTAGAGCGTCTGTCCAATAACATGACTTGACTTGAGTGGGTTCGATTCCCACTCGAGTCAAGTGTCCCCGGTAACTTGGGGCAACGGATAAATTGACTGATATCCTTAGTGATGCTTCACTTTGCAGACTAACGTCTAGAAAAACAAGTTAAAACCACCAGGAAACCTGTAACTCTCAGCCAACAGCATAGCTCAACTGGTAGATCGTCTGTCCAATAACATGACTTGACTTGACTTGAGTGGGTTCGATTCCCACTCGAGTCAAGTGTCCCCGGTAACTTCGGGCAACGGATAAATTGACTGATATCCTTAGTGATGCTTATAAATTGACTGATATCCTTAGTGATGCTTCCCTTTGCAGACTAACGTCTAGAAAAACAAGTTAAAACCACCAGGAAACCTGTAACTCTCAGCCAACAGCATAGCTCAACTGGTAGAGCGTCTGCCCAATAACATGACTTGACTTGAGTGGGTTCGATTCCCACTCGAGTCAAGCTGTCCCCGGTAACTTGGGGCAACGGATAAATTGACTGATATCCGTAACTTGTAGGAGTGTGCTGGTTCAAATCCAGTTCAACACAGGACCGAGCGGTCCTGGGTTCGATTCCCACTAACGTCAAGTCCCCGGTAAATTGGGGCAGCGGATAAATTGACTGATATCCGTAGAATAACTTGTAGGAGTGTCCTGGTTCAAATCCAGTCACCACCTTAGTAACTGAAACCGAATCTGGCCAATTCGGTCTCAGTTACTGAGATAGATAGAGGGTTTGTAGAGTAGGCGGAGTAGAGTAGTGGGCAGAGTGGAGTAGGGGTAGAGTAAAGAAGGAATATAGTCGGGGAGTAGGGGGAGGATTAGGAGTAGGGGGAGGAGTAGGAATAGGGGGAGATGTAGGGAAACCTGAGGAAACACTAAGGATATCAGTCAATTTATAAGCATTACTAAGGATATCAGTCAATTTATCCGTTGCCCCAAGTTACCGGGGACACTTGACTCGAGTGGGAATCGAACCCACTCAAGTCAAGTCAAGTCTAATATTGGACAGACGCTCTACCAGTTGAGCTAAGCTGTTGGCTGAGAGTTACAGGTTTCCTGGTGGTTTTAACTTGTTTTTCTAGAAGTTAGTCTGCAAAGGGAAGCATCACTAAGGATATTAGTCAATTTATCAGTTGCCCCAAGTTACCGGGGACACTTGACTCGAGTGAGAATCGAACCCACTCAAGTCATGTTATTGGACAGACGCTCTACCAGTTGAGCTAAGCTGTTGGCTGAGAGTTACAGGTTTCCTGGTGGTTTTAACTTGTCTTTCTAAAAGTTAGTCTGCAAAGGGAAGCATCACTAAGGATATCAGTCAATTTATCCGTTGCCCCAAGTTACCGGGACACTTGACTCGAGTGGGAATCGAACCCAATCAAGTCAAGTCATGTCATTGGACAGACGCTCTACCAGTTGAGCTAAGCAGTTGGCTGAGAGTAACAGGTTTCCTGGTGATTTTAACTTGTTTTTCTAGAAGTTAGTCTGCAAAGGGAAGCATCACAGTAAAGACACCAGTGGGATTTGAACTCATGGCCTCTGGATCATGAATACTGCGTCTCAACCCATTGAGCTAACTGTTGGCTAAGAAATACAGCCTTCCTGGTGCTTTGACTTGAACAACAAACAAGACAAATAAATTATTTTTTTCACCATTGTGTCACTACCGAAACCAAAGTTTGTCACTACCGAAACGAAAGTTAAATCCGAAAAAATCACGAAGTGTGGAGGCCAAAATCGTCCCCCCAAAAACCTGTTAGGATTACGTTTCAGACAATTTAGAGTTGATTGGTAATTTTCGTTTCGGTAAAATTTATTTTACCGAAACGAAAGTTAAATCCGAAAAAATCACTAAGTGTGGAGGCCAATTTCGTCCCCCAAAAACCTGTTAGGAGTACGTTTCAGGCAATTTAGAGTTGATGGGTAATTTTCGTTTCGGTAAAATGTATTTTACCGAAACGAAAGTTAAATCCGAAAAAATCACTAAGTGTGGAGGCCAAAATCGTCCCCCCAAAAACCTGTTAGGAGTACGTTTCAGGCAATTTAGAGTTGATTGGTAGTAGGGGAGAGTGAGGTAATGTGAGACACTTTTTACATTTTCTCCCCTCTTGGTGAGCTAAAATGATACATCAGTAAAATGTACACATTTCCCATACAATTGGGATGTTTCCTAACAATGGAAATTATCATAATGTATTCAAGACAAAAGGCAGTGAAAATATGATTGTTTTTAAAAAAGTTTTCTGGTGTCTCACTTTACCCCAGGTCTGGGGTAAACCGAGACAAACCAGAAAAATCAGTGGGGTAAACTGATCCACTTACTTTTTTCAGTTTAAAACTACCATAAAAACACATGTTCTAACAGTTAGAATACCGACAGCTAGCTTGACAACCACACATTCCAGAACTAATGTCAGACTAGTAACAGAATCATGGCAATTGGTCATTAAGCACATTTTGCTCTACACAATTGGAAGGTGTCTCACTTTACCCCAACCGAGACAAACCATGTTTAACCAATCAAACCAATATTAGATTATCAAACCAATATTAGATTAAACTATGTTTAAGTACTAAACTTTAACTTTGACAGTTTCCCACTGTACCCCACAGCCACATTTTGGTGAAAAGGAGCACTTTTAGCAATTCTGGCTAATCTTCAATTAGTATTAATCACATGGATGTATAGGTTTGTAGTTCATCAACATGCATGACATAAGTTTTTCTACCTGAATCAATTTTCTTTGACACAACAGCTGATTATGTTGACAGCCCAAAAAATTACTTTTACATGCAAAAAACATATTTTAGTGAAAAAAACATGCTTACTACAGCACAATGAGGTCCTCTCCTCCATGGTAAGTGGGAAATGGGAGGGGCTTCAAAATCTAATGGTCATATGACCACACAGGTGTTGTGGTCAGGTGATAAGGGGGGTGTCTCACTTTACCCTGTGTCTCACATTACCTCACTCTCCCCTACTTTGTAGTGACTTTTTTTGGTCCCTAAAAAACAAAAACGTTTCGGTAGTGACACAATGGTGAAAAAAAAAAATGTGTTGTACAATGTGTTTCACTCTATTGTCTGCACGACACAGACGTCCTTGCGCACATCTGTTGTCCTCAGGTGGACGTCCTCTGCTGTTGCATTGGCCTTCACATCACACCCCTCGCCACACTCTTTGCCCTCATTGCCTTTCACCTTCACATTGCTTCACCTCCACAAACAGCACCACACACTATATACACCGCAACATACATGTGTGTGCAATTCTTTCAGTCTCCACCCCACATTCCTATGTACATCTTCACACTGAACACTAGCTACCTACTACACCAGCCCCCAATATCTATCACTTACATCACACAGACTGCCTTACTGCCAATTCACGCACCTCTCATCCACACTGCATAATTGCTCCTCACACTACTTCATAGCCAACTGTCTTCACTTCTCAGCTCAACTCCTCGCAAAGAACACACGCTGCCAGCAGCACCAACCGCAGCCCAACACACCGAGACGCTCCTTGAGACTTTTGCGCCAGGCTGCAGCCACAGCACAACCTTCCTTGCAGCTGTCTCCCAAACAAGGTAATGACTTATGCTCTTCTCCACTCTTGCACACATTCTCTCCACTGCACTGTCATACACCCTATACTCACACACCACATACATGCACACAGTCTGGGTATGTGTCTCCCTGTGCATTGCGTGTGTGCGTGTGTGTGTGTGTGTGTGTGTGTGCATGTTCTGTCTGCAACACACAGCCCTCTTTGCCCTTATCTCTGCTCCTCAGTTGCCCCTCCTCTGCACTTCCATGCACTTCACATTCCACATGACGGCAGAGTCATTTCACACATGCCCTATAACTAATACACTGCTTCCCCCTCCACAAACAGCACACCACACTACATACACACCAACATGCAACGCCAGCATGTACTACTCTCTCCACCCACACCCCTATCTACATTTGCCTGCCCAGCTGCACATACCACCAACACCACAGCACATCATTTCTCCCATCCCTCCCAAACACACTGCACATTATTTCTCACATCTATCCCAAAGACATTATTACCGTTCATGACCACACCTCACATGCATATAGCAGTACTGTGTTTTTGTTACCCCTCACATCCAACTATCTTTACTTCTCAGCTCGACTCCTCACAAAGAAGACACACAGGCGGGAACAGCAAAGCCAGGCACAGAGACGTAGACGCTCATTGCGACAAGCTGCGGCCACTGGTTATGCATGCATTCACATTCATCGTCAAACACTATGCATCCACTACACTGACATGCCAATTCACAACCTCACCACTAAAAAAACACCACTCTCATTCTCCTCCACACAACACATGGGCCCTTCATGCCTTCATTTCACATTCCACTTATTCATCTAACTCCACTGTCTTTCCTTCTCAGCTGCACACCAGGAACACACACGCCAGACACCGGCCCAGGCCACTGACATGGAAGCACAACACAGCCAACAAAGGCCACACCGACCACGCAACTCAACTACCCGCAAACAGCCACAAAGACAACAACCCCGGCCTCATCTCAAACCTGCAACTAAGACTTTGCACTTTCTCAATGGCAACCTACAAATCCCTGAACTCACACGCACAACTTTTCAAAATATCCATTCCTATGCAAGGCCCAATAGCAAACAAAAAAGCACACAACCCCGCAAGCTATTCCGCCCTACGTACACACAACACTCACTCACACGATCAGGTGGCAATAAGGTGAGTCTGCAATGAGCCAATATTCACAATGCCTCTTTGCAAACAACAGAATCCCACGATCCACCTCCCTTAAAGGAGCATACATCCCATCTTAATGCCCACTCTGTGCTACAGCGACACAAAGACAGACACACGTAGGCACCAGCGAACGCAAAGCCCCGCGCAGCGGCTGGGGTCGAGGGGGGCGTAGCCCCCCGAGACTCTAGTAAATGGATGAAGTGGTTAAAATGTTTATGATGCTACCTTAACTAGTTTAGCTGGGAACCCCCTGAAATCCCCCCAAGGACCCCTGGGGGTCCCCGGACCCCACTTTGAGACAGGCTAAGAGCTTGTAGCTGCGTTAGCATTTGGAACCGTATCCATCACACTGTCAGAGCTGGTGTGTGGACTTCACGTCTGATAAACCATTACAATACCAGTGGTCCTCAAACTTTTACATTTCAAGGACCACCATAACGGGTCCATTTGGTTCCATTTGTACACTAAATTGTTACAGACCTGTAATGGTCCATTTGGTCATCAACAATTATAATTCTAATGAAGGATCCCAACCCTACACAATGAACATAAAGAATAAAACAAACCATGTAAGGGTAAATACAACATTATGAACATAAAGATAAAATAAACCACATAAGGGTAAATACAACACTATGAACAAAGAATGTAAGGGTAAATACAACACAATGAACATAAATAATAAAACATAAAACCATAAAGGGTAAATACAACACTATGAACATAAATAAAACAGACCATATAAAATGGTAAATACAACACTATGAGTAGGGCACTGCAGGGAATTGAACCCCATCCCGGTAAACCAGGAGAACCACACCAGAGCCTTTGTTTTTATGTTGTTATTTACAAATCACATGGTAACATTCACTCATTTACACTTCAACAGTAAAGTCACTTCACAATTTTCAATGTAGATATTCATCTATACTCTTTGTCCAGAGTGACTCACAATAAACAAGGTAAACACATACATAGAATGCAGAGACAGTGTAGTGTCTCAGTAAACTAGGATCACAGGTAAACCAAGAACCGAGCATCAGTCTAAACGGTATAATAAATTAATAATCAGTACATAGAAACTATAGGATGCCAGGTCAACAAATGAACCCAGCATCTGAGGTATTTTTTACTTTACTGGAGTATTTCCAATGTTCAGTACTTTTACTTATACTCCACCACACCTCAGAGGCAAATATTGTACTTTTACTCCACTACAATTATTTGAAATCTTTAGTTACTTTGTAGATTTTGATTATTACTACAAAACATACAAACATTAACCCTATAGCAGATCTACAAGCTCAAAATGCATCTAAGGGCTACAGGATGAGGTGGAGTCTGAAGATGAGTCTCTTCACATTACAACAATGATGAGCTACGCTGTTGGTCACAGAATTCCTGAAGCAGCACAGCTGTACAGTTACAGATAATGAGCCTATTGAGATCAGATACGGTAATGTTTAGTGATATAGCGCCTTTATAAAAAAAAGAAGAAAGAAATAAACAAATAAATACAATTACAAAAAAACATCACATTCAAATACGGTAAATGGAAGTTAAAACAAAACATACATTACAACTGAAATATTTTTTGTGCAAATATTACATAATTTCCATGATATTATCCATCAAAGACTAATGCTATTATGTAATTTTGACAAGCCTATGAAGTCATGACGACCAAGAAGAAAACAGGAAAACAATAACCCAAAATACATGTCAATAATTAACATTACAACGATAAAAAAGGAGAAAAAATAAAACAAAATACAGATAAGATACAATAAACTAACAGATATTCAAATTAATATTTGCACAAAAAAAAAACTCTTGCTGACCTCCCTCATCTATCCCGTCACAGTTCATCCATTTACCAATTTAGTTTATCCACTTAACAAGGCTGCCATGTTAAAGGACAAGTCCGGACTAGAATAACAGCCTTTTTTCCTACTTTTATTGATCCCAAATGACTGGCCATGGAAAATTCATGAACAGGCCATAAATACGTAGCCATGTTTTCACTCCACACAAACTTTAAGTTAAACTCCTTAGACAGAGATTAAGAAAATATATTTGCATTTTATTTGTTCATGCTCATAAAGTGCTCCAAGAGCTAAGTGAAAAGTGCAGCAGCAAACTTTTGGGTCAAAGGACCATCGTCAGTGCCTCGCCTACTGAACGCCGTGAATAATGAAGCTTTACCCGCAAATGACAACACATAAATCCACATCACATACAGCGCCTATGGTCATATGTGATGTGGACTGACGTGATGAAGACTTACCTGCACATGACTGAAGTGACGTGAAATGATAAGACGAGACGCAAATCAATTTACGCAAAATGAAACGAGACATAAATCCACATCACATACTACACTACACTACACTACACCAGACATACACTATGGTCATATGTGATGTGGATTGACTTAATGAAGCTTTAACCGCAAATGATTAGATCTGATGATATAGCACTGACGATGGTCCTATGACCTAAATGTTTGCTGCTGCACTTTTCACTTTGATCCCTTGGAGCACTTTATGATCATGAAACAAATAAAATAAAAATAGCTTTTCTTTGTCTCCGTCTAAGGAGTTTGTGGAGAGTCTTTTTTTCTGCCAGTTTTGCTTTGTTTTTGAGACCAGCTACAGTCAGTAAATATTCCTCTTTTCCCTTTTAGTTTCCTACAATAAAAAAAAGAAAGAAATGTACAGAAATAAAACGTTATTTTTCAAAGGAACCTCATATATTTAAGGAAACACATGGAACCAAATGGACCCTTGTCCACTGTTTCCCAAGTTATGGGTCGGGACTCAATAATGGGTCGTGGACACATTTTCTTGGGTCATGAGTAAATAACCCCCCCCCCCCCCCCCCAACCTGTTAATTAAGTATTCAATTAAAGCTTCCAGCAGGTGATTGGCCTGTGGATTACGGTTCATTGAACATTGTAATGTATTAAATACATTTGAAAATGACATTGGTTTGTTCTGAATGGAGCAGATATGACATATTGGAATATTGTTGATGTCCAAAAAACATAAAAAGTGAAAATAGCCGATCTACAAGATCAATGTCACAAAATAAAGAAAAACATTTTAGAAGAAAAAGAAAAACGTTTAAAGAGTTATTTTATTCAACACTTTTTAAAGCTCTGTGGATTTTTTGTTTTACTTTTTTTTTAAATGACAACCTGATAATGCATTTAATCATCGGGTAAACAATATGTCATATTTGTATCAAAAAAACAAAGCAAAAATATCCACAGAACTTACAAGTGTGAAATACAATCTTGACTCTTCCAAACAAAAACATTTAGAAATTTGTAATAATTGAATCATTTACAGACCATAAATGTGAAGCCATGTTAACATCTTTATACAAAAGGAAAACCGGTTGAAGAAAAGACTCACTCCACAAAAACCTTAAGAAAAACACCTTAGACAGAGACTAAAAAAATATATTAGTGTTTTATTTGTTCATGCTCATAAAGAGCTCCAAGTGCTAAAAGTGAAAAGCGCAGCAGCAAACGTTTGGGTCAAAGGACCATCGTCAGTGCCTCGCCTATTGACCGGCATGAATAATGAAGCTTTACCCACAAATGACAACACATAAATCCACATCACATACTACACTACTACACTACATTACGGTCATTATGTGATGTGGACTGACGTGATGAAGCTTTAATTGCAAATGATTACATCTGATGATATAGCACTGACGATGGTCCTACGACCTAAATGTGTGTTGCTGCACTTTTCACTTTGAGCACTTGGAGCACTTGATGAACATAGAAAAAATAAAATAAAAATATATGTTCTTAGTCTCTGTCTGAGGAGTTTTCCTTAAGGTTTTTATGGAGTGAGTCTTTATTTCTGCCAGTTTTCATTTGTTTTTGAGATCAGTCAGTAAATATTCCTCTTTCCTTTTAGTATCCTACATTTGTTTTACATGAATAAAATCAAATATTTAGAGTAGTAAAACGTTCTTATGTTTCAAAAGAACCCGATACATTTAAAAACAAAAATCAAAGAAATTCCATTGAAAATATTAAAATAAGAGTAATGAAAATAGCAGATCTACAAGCCGAGCTTGTAGATCTGCTATTCTCACTAGGTCCCAGGGAGACATCACATTTCTCTTTTGGGTCTCGAGCTAAAACGTTATGAAAATCTTTACACTGAAATGTTTACATTCCAGTGTGTTTTTGCCATTGCTTGTTTATTGTTAATTTCAGATCCAGATTCAAACAGTGACTATTTTTCCTGGGGTCAAATAGTAAAATTAAAATGAATTAAAAGCACATATAAGAAGCAAGCAAAATAGAACATGTGCTATTTCGTGAAAACAACAAATCTAAGCAATAAATTAGAAAAAAGAAAAAAAAAAGAGGTTGTGAAAATAGATTTACATGCTCGTTGTGAGCTTGCAAATCTATTATCTTCACTAGTTTGGGTCCTGAGCTAAAAGGTTTGGGAACCTCTGCAGCGGCACAATGCCTGGTAGCTGTTAAATATAGAGCTTACACATTTTGATGTCCAAAAAACATAAAAAGTGAAAATAGCCGATCTACAAGATCAATGTCACAAAATAAAGAAAAACATTCAAAATAATGTAATTTAAGAAAATGCTAAATAAGAAATTCCATAAAAAGAAAATAATGAAAATCTACAAGAGTGAAGATCTACAAGCTCAAACTAATTTCATAAAGTAAATAAAAAAAAGAAAAGCAATTCCATAAAGTAGGGGAATCATTTGTTTAACATACAACTTACATTTAGTTTAAATTTAAACCAGTGGTTCTCCTCCTAAATATTTGGCAAAAACATTAAGATTTAATATAAAAAAGTTATACTAAATAAATAATTTATACTAAATTAGTACCAATGGATTGATTGGTCTTTAAAGCATGCTGTGAAAAGGCCCACCCATCTGTCCACTTAACACGGCTGCCATGTTAAGTGGTCAGATCCAGAATAAGGTTGAGAACCACTGATTTACACATTTCAAAGATCTACAACTACAGCAGAAATGAACATTTAATTAAAGATCTACAACTACGGCAGATGAAAACCTAACCCTATGGATTAAGTACATGAGCAACATGTAATTAAGTTTCACAATTAGATTGTCATTTTTAGAGGAACTTTATTTTATTTAGCACTTCTTTGAAGCTCTGTGGACATTGTTTTAATAAAAACCTGATAATGCTTTTAATCAGGTAAACGTCATTTAGATCATATTTGTTATCAAAAAACAAAAATGTCCACAAAACTTACAAGTGTGAAATAAAATCTCGACTCCTCCAACCAATTTTATATTTTTGAAAATTGTAATAATGTAATCATTTACAGACCATAAATGGGTAGCCATGTTAACATCTTTATAAAAAATAAAAACCGGTTGAAGAAAACACTCACTCCACAAAAACCTTATGGAAAACTCCTTAGACAAAGACTAAGTAAATATATTAGTGTTTTAATTTTTCATGCTCATAAAGAGCTCCAAGTGCTAAAAGTGAAAAGTGCAGCAGCAAACGTTTGGGTCAAAGGACCATCGTCAGTGCCTCGGCTATTGACCGGCATGAATAATGAAGCTTTACCCACAAATGACAACACATAAATCCACATCACATACTACACTACTACACTACATTACGGTCATTATGTGATGTGGACTGACGTGATGAAGCTTTAATTGCAAATGATTACATCTGATGATATAGCACCGACGATGGTCCTACGACCTAAATGTGTGTTGCTGCACTTTTCACTTTGAGCACTTGGAGCACTTGATGAACATAGAAAAAATAAAATAAAAATATATGTTCCTAGTCTCTGTCTGAGGAGTTTTCCTTAAGGTTTTTATGGAGTGAGTCTTTATTTCTGCCAGTTTTCATTTGTTTTTGAGATCAGTCAGTAAATATTCCTCTTTCCTTTTAGTATCCTACATTTGTTTTACATGAATAAAATAAAATATTTAGAGTAGTAAAACGTTCTTATGTTTCAAAAGAACCCGATACATTTAAAAACAAAAATCAAAGAAATTCCATTGAAAATATTAAAATAAGAGTAATGAAAATAGCAGATCTACAAGCCGAGCTTGTAGATCTGCTATTCTCACTAGGTCCCAGGGAGACATCACATTTCTCTTTTGGGTCTCGAGCTAAAACGTTATGAAAATCTTTACACTGAAATGTTTACATTCCAGTGTGTTTTTGCCATTGCTTTTTTTATTGATAATTTCAGATCCAGATTCAAACAGTGACTATTTTTTCTGGGGTCAAATAGTAAAATTAAAATGAATTAAAAGCACATATAAGAAGCAAGCAAAATAGAACATGTGCTATTTCGTGAAAACAACAAATCTAAGCAATAAATTAGAAAAAAGAAAAAAAAAAGAGGTTGTGAAAATAGATTTACATGCTCGTTGTGAGCTTGCAAATCTATTATCTTCACTAGTTTGGGTCCTGAGCTAAAAGGTTTGGGAACCTCTGCAGTGGCACAATGCCTGGTAGCTGTTAAATATAGAGCTTACACATTTTGAATGACATCAGTTATGACTGTAATGTTTAGAATGCAATCACACAGTTATGACTAATGTTTATTTTATTTTCCAGGAGTAATACAGTCTACAGTGACTGAACTGCCTCTTACACAGTGTCACAGTGGCTGCTAGCTGATGCCTATGAGTTCAATTCAAAGTTTACAATTTAAATGGTGCATTTATCTATAGTACCTTTAACCAAAGCACTTTGTAATGTGCATTACATTCACCAACATACTTACCAGGGGGAGAGATAGAGAGATGAGGGATAGAGACAGAGAGAGAGATAGAGAGACTCGTATAATTTACATCATTTGTGTACGATTGACACAAATTATACGAGGCGCATATGACGCAATGGCAGCAGCATTCTTTGCTTCATGTTCTCTGCATCAGTCTCAGTCCAGCATCAAAATTGTCCATTTTCTTAATTATTCTCCTGCCAAATGACGAGCATTGTACGCAAACAACGTGAAACGAAGTCCACATCACATACTGGTCTTATGGTTGTATGTATCGTTTATATTATTATTATTATTATTATTATTATTATTATTATGTGATGTGGATTGACGTGATGAAGCTTTACTCGCAAATGACGGCACAAATAACGAGTAACTACACGTGATGCACATGCCGACATCCGTCACACACCTTCACATCACATACTGGTCATATGTGATGTGGATTGGCGTGATTAAGCTTTAACGCAAATGACGCAACCTAAAATCAATTGTGCCAATATTTGTCAGCAATACAGCAACAGCATGAATGACATTAGTACACAACATACAACACTATGAATGACATTAGCAAACAACATACAACACTATGAATAACATCAATACACAACATAAAACACAAGCAACAGGAATAACCAAAGTCATTAAATGCATATGATATGAATGATGGCCCTACATCTCTTCCTGTTCTGACCTACTGTAAACAACGGTGTGTACCTCGCCTAAAAGAAAAAATTGCCGACCGATGTGAATGACGAGCTATCCGCAAATGTCGTGAAATAATCACAAAATCACATAAATCCACATCACATTAACTGACCAGTAATGTGATGTGGCCTGACGTGATTTACTCGCAAATAACCTTAAACGGTATAACGCCAATCATATTAAGCGAAACGACACACGACGTAAAGGACGACATGCATCACATACCTCCACATATGTTCATATGTGACGTGGACGTAACGTGATGATGTTTTACCCGCATATGTTGTGAAATGACACAACACAACACATACATCACATCAATGCACATCACATACGGCCCCCCTGTACGGTCATATGTGATGTGGGCTGACGTGATGAAGACTTACCTGCATATGACGGAAGCGACGTGAAATCAAATGTAGTTTTTACCCGCATGTGTTGTGAAATGACAACACATACATCACATCAATCCACATCACATACTACACTACACTACACCACACCATGGACTTATGTGATGTGGGCTGACGTGATGACTTACCTGCACGGATGTTACGTGAAATCCTGAGACGCGACGCAAATCAAATCAAAACGCTGGCCGTGACCCAATAATAAAAAAACACTGGTCCAGTCCCTTCTTACTTATTCTTCACGAATGACGGGCATTGAAGGCAAACGACGCAAACCGCTGGCCCGCCACCCGTTAAATGACGCAACGCAAGCAACACTAAAAAAGGTTTACTTGATACTATGACAGGGCAAAAAAAAAGCTATATTTTTAACTTTATCAAAAATAGATGAAGCGCAAATAGGTTTAACTATGTGAGTTTGCTATGTGACCAAGAGCCACATATACTATACCCTGTCACTATATTATACAACCTAGTATACATATACTGTACCCTGTCACTATATTATACAGCTTAGTGTGAGCCTACATATACTGTACCCTGTCATTACATAAACAGCCTAGTATACGTATACTGTCAGTGCGACAAATGGAACCAAATGGACCATTTGGTTACATTTGTACACACAAAAACCACACAAAGACACACTAGGGGGAAAAAAAGTAATAACTTTATTAAAGCAAATAATAGAGAAGAGAAAAGAGGGAAAGTTAAAGTATGGAGGTCAGGTAGAAACCTTTTGTCCAAAACTGTTACTTTTTAACCCATTGAGACCTGAAGCCGATTCTACATGTCTCCTAAATCTCAACAGTTTTCTGAAAAACGTATGTTTCTATATCAGTGGTGCTCAATCTTTTTCATGTCAAGGACCCCCAAAATTATATGTATTTGGCCGCGGACCCCCATAAAAATATTTTGTTCCAGGAAGAAGCAAAGATTTTAGTTAAAAATGTTAGCTTTAAAAAAATATATATATATATTCAAAGATTTGCACACATTTTAACGATTTTTCAAAAATAGCCCAAAGTGTAAAATAATGCTTTTTAGCTCAAATCTAAAAATGACACAGTTCCAGGTCTTAATGGGTTAAAATGGACACACAAAATAAACTGTGTTCCAATGGATCCAATGTAATTATCATGATCTTTGCTTTGTGAGCTTGTAGATCGGCTGTTTGTACTGCTTTAGTGTGTGACACTGTAGTATGACCAAGTAAAGAAATGTATTTACAAAAAATAATGTTTAAATATGGAGATACAAGGTTTCTGCCCGACAACCAATGATAGACCATGTCACTACTAGCACTTACCTTCAACAGCAGCCACGACTCAAACAGCAAATGAAAAAAAAAACACTAAGAAAGGAAGCAAATGACACGTCGGACATCATTTGCTTTCTCTATTAGTTTGCACAGACCTACAGCACAGATGGATGTAAACACAGTGTTAATGGGGCTACATGCTACCATAATGATACCAGACATAAATCACATAGCTCCACATCACATACATTTGTACACACAAACTACTAGTGAAGAACTAGTGCAATAGACAGGCAAGAAGAAAGAAATGTGTTTGTGAAAAGAAGTAAAGACAAAAATAAAAAATCGATCAAATAACTCAAGACACAAAAGTGAATAAAAACAAATCATTTTTCTATTGCTTTATTAAAGCAAAGAATAGAGGAAAAGAGGAGAAGTTACGACCACATATGGTCGTATGTGATGTGGACCGATGTGACCAAAGCTTTAGCCGAACAATTACGTGAAACGATAATCACATAAATGTGATTTGGACAGACATTTGTGGCAACGCAAATGACGTGAAACTATACGATAGACGACGCGAATGACGACATACATGGTATGGTAGCATGTAGCATGTAGCCCCCTTAACAAGCAGCAGCAGAAATCAAAAGGTTCCTACCATCTACAGACGTCTTCTTCTTGTCAACTTCATGTTCTGTAAAGACACAAGAAAAAGAAAACAAAAGGTTGAGTTGTGCCGGCCATACAGGGTGACATTTTGGAAGCCATAGTGACATGTCATAACCTAGTCACTGACAGGCTGTGTCACCATTATGACATTTTACTTCATTAATTGTCACAAATAATTGCAATTAATGATTTAATTGTGTTTGTTTGGCATTGAACATAAAAAATATATTTTTGGCTGGCTTTTAAACTTCGTAAACAGGGCAGATATGACAAATAACTTAAATGAATGCCATATTACCCGACTTGACTTTCTAATGTAAAAGAAAAAGCGATCTACAAGCTCACAACGTGTCGCGATCACGGCACGGTGTGAGCTTGTAGATCGGCCATTTCCTCCATTTTATGAACTGGAAACTATGACGATTTTACCTCAAATAATTTGCGATTATGTAACCGGAAGAGTGGGCACCTGGGAAAAGTGGGCACTTCAATGTGTAATTGGCCATTTATTTGGGTCACGTGACGTCTGTTTACGTCCTGGTTTCCATTAGGAGGGGATCAGTCTATTTTCTCCATTGACTTACATGCATTCTGCTCATCAGACACAAGCCAACTAACGTCTTATTTCGAAAGGTAAAGTTATTCTAATACTGTGTGCTGTATTATCATCTTGTTTTCTTGATGATGATGTTATTGTTCTTTTACATCTTACCATTTGGAAATTGACTTTAATAGATAGATTGCGAATGCTAGCAATGTTACCTGCCTGTGTATAACACATCACCATACAGTGGTGTAAAGTAACCAAGTACATTTACTCAAGTTTTACTTTACTGGAGACAGAAGGGGGTAGAGCATTTGCTGTTAGGGCTCCACTTTTATGGAATAATCTTCCTCTGGAAGTTAAACAATCTACCTCACTGGCCATTTTTAAAACTCGTCTAAAGACCCACTTTTTTAGAATGGCGTTTAACTAGAGCACTTTACCCATCTGAGGACTCCATTGTATGGCCTCTATTGTTTTCTGCTTTTTTTTGCTGTTGTATTTGTTAAACGAACTGTCGGTCTTGTTTTTCTGTTTTTTGTTTTTCTTTTCCCCACTCTGTCTGTTGTGGGTTGTGTTGTGAAGCACTTTGTAAACTTGTTTTTAAAAAGCGCTATACAAATAAAGATTATTATTATTATTATTATTATTATTTACAATTTCCAGTACTTTTACTTCTACTCCACTGCATCTCAGAGGCAAATATTGTACTTTTCACTCTACTATTGCATTGTGAGCTTGTAGATCTGCTATTTTCATAAGATTTTTTATACATTTGAAAACTGGGACATTCTACATAATAATTACATTCTACTTTGGTACCTTAAGTAGCCTACATTAACATTTTGATACCAATACCTTTTACTCGAGTACATTCTGAATTTCTGACCATACATACATTCATACACACATATGCTACAAGTTAAAGTCAGAAATTCAGAATTTACTTAAAAGGTATTGGTATCAAAATGTTAATGTAGGCTACTTAAGGTACCAAAGTAGAAGGTACGCATTATGTACATATGTAGAATGTCCCAGTTTTCAAATGTATAAAAAAAATCTTAAGAAAATAGCAGATCTACAAGCTCACAATGCAATAGTTGAGTGAAAAGTACAATATTTGCCTCTGAGATGCAGTGGAGTAGAAGTAAAAGTACTGGAAATTGTAAATACTCCAGTAAAGTAAAAAATACCTAAGAAATCGTACATAAGTACAGTACTTGAGTAAATGTACTTGGTTACTTTACACCACTGTATGGTGAGTATATATATTGGTATACAAAGGAAATGCTAAAATAAGCCTATGTGTTCTACACAGGCAGGTAACATTGCTAGCATTCTCAATCTATCTATTAGTCAATTTCCAAATGGTAAGATGTAAAAGAACAATAACATCATCAAGAAAACAAGATAATACAGCACACAGTATTAGAATAACTTTGCCTTTCGAAATAAGACGTTAGTTGGCTTGTGTCTGATGAGCAGAATGCATGTAAGTCAATGGAGAAAATAGACTGATCCCCTCCTAATGGAAACCTAGAATAAAAAAGAAGGATGGATTACAGGGGCGTGTCCCAGCGTAGTACCGGGGTATTGCACATGCGCAGTGTTATCAGGAAGTGCACGACGGAGTGTTCCAGCAGAGGCGCTACATAAAACCCCCCAGGATCCCTTCTCAGTCGGTCGAGGTGTGTGTTTGTTGTTCTCTCCACTCAGCACCTAAACAGCTGGAGGTTTGTAATTCTAATACACAATTTAAGTGGACTAAATGACTTACATAGTTATAAAGAACAACAACAAAGTGACATAAACCCCCATATCCAAGTTATTATGCATATCTATCATGTGGTGTTCACAATCAACAAATAAAAATACATTTTGAAGACGAATATACGTTTTTATACTGTGAGCATATCTAAACGCATAGGCCATATATATATATATATATATCATTGTTTTACCTAATCTCTTCTATGCAGCGACTCCAAATATAGTCTTAATATGTTACAAATCCAATAAAGTAGCCTACACTAGTTGTCATACTCTGTATGTAGTTCCAAATGCAATTTCGGAGCACTAACATTTTCCTATTTAAAAGTATTTATATTTATGTGTATGGTCATGGTTATTGTGTAATTAAAAACAATGCTGTTTATTACCACACTACAGCACATCTGAATCTCGAGCACTTCAATTTGCACAAAATACCTGACAGTAAAGCATCAGTAGATGAGAATTTTAATGATTTCTATAACTTTGGGCTAATATTCATTCAGCGATATGCCACACAATTGTGCCTATTATGGCACTAAATAGGCCTACTTGTTTTGGCCATATTAACATTTAATTTCAGCAAATAAAGATCTTCAGCAGGTCTCCGTGGCTACTGAAGTGACACAAAACAAACACTACCGTTTAAGGGTCACACGCTGCCATCTACTGAGCCTTTTTGTATGTTCAGGCAGGATTTTACTGCGCATGTGCAATACCCCGGTACTACGCTGGGACACGCCCCTGTAATCCATCCTTCTTTTTTATTCTAGATGGAAACCAGGAAGTAAATAGACGTCACGTGACCCGATGTGAATAAGGCCTAATACAGCCACTGTGGGCATAAAACAATACGTTGAAGGGTACGCTTAGGTCTGATAATGATGTACAGTAAATCACTTAAGACCATTTAGCAAATTCTTAATTTGTTTAACATTTGAGAAACAAAAATAGCCAATTTAACAAAGACGTGCCCACTATTCCTGTATCAAACACCATTTTCAAGTAAATATACAATGCTTAGCATTTAATCCATTTTTAGAAACAACTAAACATTGGCTCTCAAAGGTTTTCATATCAAGGACCCCAAATGAAAATGCATTTGACCAAGGATTGGGCCTCTTCCGTACTTTCCTTCACAGGTGTTAGAAATTATACTAGTTAAGAGTGTACAGATGGAACCAAATGGACCCGTAATTTGTTTCCATTTGTACACTCGGAGTTAAAGGGATATTTCATTTTCAAAAAAACTTTGGGTCATTTTATCGTCTACTCAGGCTTTTGTGAGCCCCCCAGAACGTTTTTAAGTTGCTTGATTCAGTATTTAGACATTTGATATTCATTTTATCAGACACGCCCCCTTCCTATACAAACCCATATTAACTTCAAACTCCATTTTTAGCATGTTAGCTAGGAAGGGGCGTGTCTGATAAAATGAATATCAAATGTCTAAATACTGAATCAAGCAACTTAAAACGGTCTGGGGGGCTCACAAAAGCCTGAGTATACAATAAAATGACCAAAAGTTTTTTTGAAAGTGAAATATCGCTTTAAACACCCATGGGCCGTTTGGAACAGAGCCTTCATTAGCATCATTGGTAACACCTGTGAAGGGAAGCGTGCCCAATTTATTTCCAATATGGCAAACTCCCAGTTTTTGCCCCCCTCCTACAATGGTGGTGTTAGTGAAATGGGTGACCTTCAGAAAACATGCGACCATCTCGTTGGACTTCACATAAAGATCAATGTCCAAATCTAAATAACCACCGTTTTGTTTATTAACAGAGCAACTGTTCATAAACAGCAGTGATTTACTGTGTGTGTTTGACATTATGTGAAGTCCACAAGATGGACACATCTTTTGTCAGGTCACCAATTTCTCCATAACACTGGAGGCAGAATTTTGAGGTTTGGAATTTGGCTTGAAAACAACCACAGACAGTCTTGGTTCACCTCTCAGCCGTTTGACCAGTGATTCTCAAAGTGTGGTCTGATAACCCCCACAGCTTATCAGTCATCAGTTACCATGAGTATAAACCCTAGGGTTTATACTAGACCCGTCACAATTATTACGTAAATGCCTAATTGCAATTATTTTTCGATATCAGAATTAAAAATGTATTTTGCATAATCGTCATGATCATTACCATGTTAAAAATGTTCATATATTTTCAAACATTTTCCAAAAATAGTGGATCTACGAGCTCAAAATGTGTCCCATCGCCACACGTTTTGAGCTTGTAGATCGGCCATTTCCACTCGGCTAATTCCACTATTCATTTATTTTTTGAAAGTATAAAAGTAATTAAATTATGTATATTATTTGTCATATCTGTCTGGTGCAAATGTTGTTTAAGAAGCCCTAGAAGCCAAAAATAGATCAAATTTGTATTTATAATGTACCAATGTTCAACGTCAAACACAATTAAATCGTTAAATCGCAATCATTTGTGTGACAATTAATCATCAACTTCTCTAATGGTGACACAGCCCTAGTTTATACTGGCCAGGTGTGATCCAGGTACGTACCGTGTGGGGCCTTCCACCGCTCGGTTGAAGATAGCTGGTATTAATAGAGCCGCGTAGGTTGTATGGCACCACGTCCCGAGCACCGTACGCCTTGTATCTCAATGGAGAGCGTTCGTTGGCACCGTTATACGTTTCAGCTCTCAGGGCTCGTTGCTGCGTCGACTCCGTCGAGGTTCCATCTTCCTGAACCCTTTGTCCGAGTTACAGACACTCTATTACCAGCTATCTCCTGATGACTCCATCCATCCAGGACCTTCACTGTAGAACTCATACACCGAGTCAAACCCTGAGTCATAGCTAGGAGTCATGACTCAGGGTTTTTAACTCGCTGTATGAAGTAGATTTAGTCCACTCTGCAGGAGGTCACATGATTAACCTGTAAGACACACATATATATACCAACATTACACTCTTTTCCCCCACATTTTATATATTGTAGAATTCATAATATCAATAAGATTGTTTAAAAAAAGAAATCTATAAAAACGACATTTCTTTTTTTTCCAGTTTTGTTGGGGTTATATGTTAGTTTGTGTTGCTATTAATTTGTTTTTAAACTCACTATTTTTCATGTATGTGATCATAGAGACTTAAGGAGTAGTTCACCCCGAAAAAAAATCTTATTTTCCATCAATTACACACCCCATGAAGCCTTGAATTCATGGATTTGTTTTGTTTTTTGTCGCATTCCTAGGCCAATAATTTGATGACCGGGTGTATTTCCGGTAGGAGACACAAAGAGTCTACTTTGTGTCTCCTACCGGATACTTTAGCATCTTTCCACCGGTAATCAAATTATTGGCTTAGAAATACGAGAAAAAAAAATAAAAAAATCCATGAATTCAAGGCTTCATGGGGTGTGCAATTGATAGAAACCAAGTCATTTTTTGGGTGAACTACTCCTTTAATACTGCAACACAACGGACAATAATAATAAAATAATCTACATTGTATATGTAAGTATGATACACACAATAGCAACAAACATGTTACGTTCGCTGCCGTCAGGGTAATCGCCATATTCTAACCTTGTGTTTTCTTCATAAATTAACTCCCTACTTGATCATACTACAGCGTCACATAAAAGCAGGGACGTGCACAGATAGACTCTAGGTGGCGCTAGAGCACCTGCCCTTTGCCCTCTTGACCAGAAGTGCCCTTTTGAAGAAAAAAAAAGATTTTTTTTTTCAGTTTACAGCAGGGGTCTTCAACAAGGGGTCCGGGGCCCCTAGGGGGTCCTCAGAGTTACTACAGGGGGTCCGCCAATTCTTTATGTGATATGATTTTTCTTTTTACCATAACCACTCGAAACCTAGCATCCCTTTTCTGAGGAGAACTTTAGCCAAAAATAGCAGATCTACAAGCCCACAACGCCTCGCAGCGCGAGGCGTTGTGAGCTTGTAGATCGGCTATTTTTGGCAAAGAGGTATAGGTGTAGAGGGGAAAAAGAGCAGACCAAGTCAACAAAAAAAAAAGTATAATTTACTTGAGCACCTGCCCCTCAAAATGTCTGTGCACGCCACTGCATAAAAGCATCAAAAGTAGCAGATCTACAAGCTCAAAAGGCAGCGCAAACACGGAATAAAGATAAATAAAATCTCATGACTGAAACTGTAATGAATTATCATGATCGCGTTGCTGCTGTTCTACAGCCGACCGGTTGAAGAAATCACAGATTGAGGCTTTAAAGGGATAGTTCACCCCCAGGGATTTCTATCGATCAGTTCACCCCATAGAGACTTTCATTCATGGATATTTTTTTAGTTTTTGTCTCATTCTCTAAGCCAATAATTTGATGACCGGCAGCGGTTCCGGTAGGAGACACAAATAGTCTCCTTTGTGTCTCCTACCGGAACCGCTGCCTACCGGTCCGCTGGTCATCAAATTATTGTCTTAGGAATGAGACAAAAACAAAAATATATCCATGAATTCAAGTCTCCATGGGGTGACTAGTCCATAGAAAAAAAGTCATTTTGGGGGTGAACTATCCCTTTAACCTTTGCTTTTTTACATTCATGTTTATGGAAGATGCTTCTAAATATACATTCTATTGCAAGGTTGATCACTTCGAACACTTTGATCTTAAAATAACAAAAAAAAACGAAAACATTTATTTTATATATTTTATGAAAAGTATGAAATGTGAAAAGTGCTATACAAATAAAGTTTCATTAATAAAGTTTCATTATTATTATCCTCCATCTTGACATTCTTGAACACTCCACAAAAATAGTGTTTGGCATATTAGCTCCATGTTAATCTCAAACATAAATGTATGAATTCTAAATATAAAGGGTGCAGAGTTCTTTGTAGTTTTTCTTAACGCCCTTACTGCTCCATAAATATACACACTAGCAACACATTAAGTATTTAAGCCCAAAGCCACGGTTGTTACCCGACCATACGGGTCGTTTGGGTTCCGTAATATTACGTAAAAGTTTAATAAATAAGTGTTTTAATTCCGTCTGTGTCCGAACGCCGTTCTACTTCTTCGTTTACATGGAGTGCAATACCTGCGCTCGCCTGCAGCAGGTGAACGCTGGTATTACACCCCATTGTCAACCAGGAAATACAATGATGTTCATTAATGGACGGAATTAAAACATGTATTTATTAAACAACACGCATTATTAACTAAACACCAACCCGTATGGACGGATAACATCAGTGGGTTTTAAGATAATCACTTCATAGTAAGAATTTATACATTAATGGAGACGCACGAACATAAATGTAAAACAACTCAATATCTGCTGTTGCAGCAGCAGGCGAGCGCAGGTATTGCAACATGTAAACGAAGTAGTAGAACGGCATTCAGCCACAGACGGAATTAAAACGCTTATTTATTAAACTTTTACGTAATATAACGGAACACAAACGACCCGTATGGTCGCGTAACAACCGTGGCTTCGGGCTTAAATACTTAATGTGTTGTTAGTGTGTACATTTGTGGAGCAGAGAGGCCGTTAAGAAAAACTACAATGAACTCAGCATCAATCAAACAAGTCTCTGACCGTCTTGGTCCCTGAAATCAAATGGAAATGAGATTTCCGGAGGGAGGGTTTACCAGGCTAGAGTCACTATGGAGCAGGGCCTAAAGTGTGACAAACAAAGGGTCAACCTCAAGGAGGTAAAACATACATGTACAGTACTTTCACCTATTATCTACAATATACTGTACACCTACCCGGGGCATTGCAGGGGCAACCTGCTACAATAGGGATCGAAGAGAGAGAAGTCCCTGCTCAGTGTGGATTTTATCCACCTGTTTCCTAGGCTTTTCACTGTGTTCCACTTCCTGTCTTTTGATCCAATGAAATCCAATGAAACCGGTCAGATGACTAATGATATCCAATGAAATCCAACAGGAAGTGGAAAACACAAGCCTAGGAAACAGGTGGATAGTGAACCAAACAATTTGGAAAACAGGAAGTGGGAGGAGCTGTGGCATGTCTATCTCCACAGAAGCCTAGGAGGGACATTTCCTGACTGGCTACACATGCATTTTTTAAAACCCTGTATTAATTTATTTTTCGTTTCAGTTGATGAATAATGGAAGAACAAAACAAAAACAAACAAACATGAAATCTGATGATATTTTCCAAGGTTAAAACTAGAACACTTTCCATGTGGCATGGCGGCCCTTTGTGGTTGAAAGCAAACATAACCTTACTACTCTGGGTGTAAAGTGGGTACTTTAGGTGAGAAGAGTGGACACTAGAGAAGAGAGGGCACTTTGGGTGAGAATAGTGGGCACCTTTTGGGGGGAAGACTGGGCACTACTCCTAACCTTAACCTCAGTAAAACTATGCTTAACTCAAACCTTAATCCTAACCAACCTCAGTAAATGTACTGAGGTTGGTTAGGATTAAGGTTTAAATTATGCCTAAACCTAACCTTGACCCTAACCTCAGTAAAACTGTGCCTAAACCTATAACCTATTTGTTGGAAAATGTTTTGGATGGGGGGGGGTTATCTGAATGTAGTTATTTTCCCTAGTGCCCACTCTTCTCCACCCAAAGTGCCCACTCTTCTGGGAACCCACATTTCCATACAGTAGTTTATTATCAATGCAACGCTAATTGAAATCTACTCAGTGTCAGTGCTTAGTAAGTGTGCTCCTAAGGCACAGCGCTTTGTTTTCCTACATTCAAACTAGTTGAATACCCCTGAAGGTTTAAGTGGTTAAGGTAACAAAATAAGTAGCTTTTTATATTATAGTATATGGTAATTACTTGACATCTAAACGTCTGAAAAGGTGGCTGCACACTTAGCAGAATATATACTGTACTACTATACTGTGTAATATGTCCAGCTCAGCCCCCTGTGTGTGTGTGTGTGTGTGTGTGTGTGTGTGTGTGTGTGTGTGTGTGTGTGTGTGTGTGTGCGTGTGCGTGTGCGTGCGTGCACATTAACATCTGCTGACAGATGTTAAGGAAATCATTTAGAAGCATCAGTCCGCACAGATGTTTCCCGACTATCACTGAATAACTAATGACTAATTAACGCCAAAGCCCAGAGCACTGTGGGGGGGAGGGTGGGTGACAGATCAGCAAGTGATGGAGTGGGATATAGGGATAGAGTAGAGAGAGATAGAGATAGAGAGAGAGAGAGAGAGAGAGAGAGAGAGAGAGAGAGAGAGAGAGAGAGAGAGAGAGAGAAAGAGAGAAAGAGAGAGAGAGAGACTGAGAGAAAGAGACTGAAAACAAAACGTATCCATTCATGAACTGTATGCAAATCCGAGTCCAGTTATTTCAGACCTAAGATTCCTATTTCATTCAGCTGCACAAGCACTTTAGAAAGCCTATAAAAAAAAGGAAATCCAGAATGTTCCAAAACACAGACAAACGCATTTTTCAATACTTTATACTACTTATACGCCACTACATCTCATTTATATTGCAGTATAGTTAGCTTCTAATGCAGCTTTGGTTAGTGTGTCCAGGTCCAGAGAAAAGGCACTCAAGTCGGCCGTCATGAAAAGGCATGTGCAAAATGCATTTGATGCTTTTTCCACTTTCTGCCATATTAACCCAGTTTGAATTTTGAAGAAGCTTTTCATTCCTACAGATAGCCGTTTTAGAGTTGTTAAATGGTTTAAATTATGTAATTTAAACCATTACATAAACCATTACATAAAACTCTGTCTTGTGTGGGCGGCGAGTAACATTAACATGCAGGGCCCAAATCTTTCATGGTCAATGTCCCTTTTGTTCCCTGGTTTCAGCGTCCTATTCACCACCCATCAGTAGTACCCATGTGCTTTGTGTGTTTACATTCAACAAACTGTCAACAAACATTCCACTGCTGATGACGATGAATCACTTAACTGTATTCTGGGAATAAAGGGGTACCACCGCACCTCAGCCAGAACAACGCAGGTCTGGTGCTTCACAGGAGCGGTACAGAACAGCAGCGACGACACTGGAGCTGTTCGGAACTTTAAAGGGATATTTCACTTTCAAACTTGTTTGGGGTCATTTTGACATGTGAGCACCCCAGACTACTGACGTTAGAGCGCTACATTTTCATTTGCCACATACCCCACTACAAGGAAAGTTCACGTTCGCGCTCACGTTCACTATGCTTTGGGGGTGATCTGGGGCCTAGTTGGGCTTTTAAGTATTAATTATGGAGTTCTCTTTGGTCGCAAGTGGCGCTGCAAGCCCATTGAAACACTGATATGTGACCCGCTTACTTTTGAGAAGCACACAGAGCTGACATCCATAGACATGCTGCAGCTTCACACATGCCGTCTAGCTTCCTTTGTACCTCGCCATGGTCTTGGTGCAGATGCTGCCCATGTGCTGCGCTCTCGCCATGCTCTCACTGGAAGAAGCATATACCCACAAAACCAGCTCCTACTGATATTTCTGACCACCGCAGAGCTCAAGCGCATCGCATCATGTCGTGAATGTAGGCTTCCAATCAAAGTAAATAATGGTTTCTATCACAAAAGAGTTGGTTGCTTAGCTATCTGAATAACGTTAAACTGCAAACTGCATGTTGTTTGGTGTGTTGCAACTATGTCTAGTGATCTAAAGTAGGCTTTGGCAATACTAATAATCGTGTACTATCCTATCCTATTTTATTCTGTAGTCATATGATTATGTCATGCAAAAATAACAATCTACAAGCTCACAAGTCACAAAGTGTAATTGCAATTGTTGTGTCCTTGTAGATCTTCTATTATAGCAATGAATGAACATTTCTGCCAATAATGACATCCCCAAAACCAGGACACCTGGGTTAAAGTGGTTAAAGTGTTATGCATCTTTCCTGGTGCCCAGGAAGTCAATATGGGCTTAAAATACATTCATAACAATATGTAGGCAATCTAGGCATCACAGTATTATTATTTCAGTCACAGTGTTATTGTTTACTGAACTCCCAAAATGTTCACAGGGTCATACATGTCATAAAAAAAAACACTGAATGGCTTTGCTGTTACAATAAAATAACATATAATATTAGCCCACAATAATAATAATAACAAGAAAAGGGTGCTCCTCGTAGCACAGGTCTCCGCCAGGCCAGGTTGCCTACCCAGGGCCCACAAACATTGGAAGGCAGTCATCGCCACTTGGAATGGGATCTGAAAAGTCAAACTTGAGTGATTTACAGTGCTTTTCGTTGGCAGGGAATGAGTTAAAGCATAACCATCACCATCACCACCTAGAATATTGTCTAGACTCCTATTGCCTCATCAATTACCGATTGATCCGGAATTCCACGACACTGATTTGCATGACCCTCACATAAGTGTACTGAGAAATGAAGTGTACTGCGCTCATCTGTATGTGATGGGTAACTTAATTAGATGAGGACTCCACCCCTCGCAGGCAGCATGGCATGCTCGGTTTTTGATTCAGTCAGTGATCACAAGGAGCATATGGCCTGTGCACTACCAAGTGCCTGAGCCACCAGGTACCCAAGTATGGCCCCCCAACCCCACTCCACCCCTTGCACACAATTAATAGAGTTTCGGTGGCCTATATGCCCTCTCATAAATATTGTTGCCGAGTCAATGACATGGAACGATTTCCGAGGTGTGTCCGAGGGCGGTGGGTGCAGGTACAACAGACGGTGTGGGGAATGAGCTTTTAATCAACACGAAGCCCTGCTGGCTTCAAAACAAAATAAGTCAAGCAAATTAAGGGCCTTGAGGGAGCCCATAATAAAAACAGAATCATCTGCGCTAACCATTTGGAGAACAATTTAGCATATGACTGCAAATCTAAACGGATATCATCTTTGGAAGGGTTTAGATTTCTGTCATGCTTCGGGCGATCACCACCAGAACATCCAGTTTATTACTCCAAATTATTTTAAAATGACTGCCACCACAAAGCACTCAAGTTTCGTATCGTTGTTCAATATAATCGAGAAAATTGTCTTCAAGTTGAAAGAAAACCACTTATTCTTTTCTCTTTTTATTACAAAGTATACAACAAAATCATTATCTACATTCACATACCACTAAATGTAGCATGGCTGACCACATAGATTTCAAGAAGGATTCCTCCCAATCAGATTTATCAAAATTAACTTCTGGCCTCCCTGCAATTCAATGTCTCTCCCTCTTTTGTACTTTTTTTTTTTTGGTGATGTTTGTAGTTTTTACTTTTTAAATGTCCTTTTTACATTTGGCACTTGAAGCAGATTATCAATGTCTCCGTAAGAGTCTGTAGGAAATGGAGTATTTTAAGCCACATTTGTGTGGTGCTATGAGAGGTCAGAATGTAATACAAACAGACAAAAGGCAAACAAAGACAAATGGGGACTCCTTTGCTGCCGAAACGACAGTGTATCCGAAGCATTCCAAAGTGATGAGCAGTGTAGGCTGGCTGCTGCGTGTGCTCATCCAGGGACAACAAGCGTACTGTTGATGGATATGTAGATGTTACATGTCTTTCTTGTCCACACTGTGCATCGGAGTGTTAGATGTCCCTTTGTTCTTCTGCTGGGGTGTAGTTCAACCCATCTAAAAGTCCTTATGAAAGTACAGTGTCTGCTTTGTGTTTTTGTGGAAGCAAACAATACGATACATAATAGTACAAAAAATGAATTAAAAAAAAGTTATACAACAAACAATATGAACCTTGAAAATCCACATGATTAGACTGTCATCTCCTGAGAGTGACGTAGGTCAATGGTTCTCAACTGTTTTTTCACTGGGATCCACATTTTTCATTGATCATGAAGTCAATGTATGAATTACCCCAATGGTTGAGAAACACCGTCATAGAGCACTTAAAGATGCATGGACAAATAATTATTCTTTTTGGACACGTATCAAAACCAAGGGCAATTAAACACCACCAAACCCAACATGTTACATCATACATTTGAACTTTTTCCTCGTCATACTGCCATCTCAAAACCGTAATGGTGACAATAAGTACAGTGTTGGTTTGATGTACCCAAATAAGTTATAAGAAATATAAATACAGCCGTTAAAAAAAAAGAAGAAATAAATAAATTAAGACCGGCACACATATGGAGCATAGAGGAAATAGACCGAAGAAATGACAGCGTGACTTCACAATTAATTTTTCTGTTTTTCGTTGACAGTTGTTGAGGGCCATGAGAAAGAAAAAAAGATACAAATCTCAGCTGAACAAAATGCGAACGCTGATTTACACAATCAGCATTCAGAGTTTATCTCCTGCATGACTGTAGTAGGTAAGGCTTCACTGAGTGCCCTATGTTTCCTCTACATCCTGGGGATGCACTGGAACCTGAAACGCTTTGGACTAAAGAGTTTTGCCTGTTGGTGCGGTGCGGTCAGGCAGAGGAGTTGCGGTGTGCTTTGAAGCTGTTCCTTTAAGGCCTCCACGAAGCTTCCAGTCCGGCCCTCTCTGAAGTCCCTTCGCTCCAGTCCTTCTCCGTGCAACCGCCTCCAGCATTCAAGGCAGGGAGGAATCACAAGTGCTACAGCCGACGGGGTCATGAGAGTAAGCTCACCCACTATAAAGTGGCATCATTTCTCTTAAGCGCGCTCGCAAGTCCGTCTTGTGTTTCCGTATTTTGCCTCTCATCCGTCGCTGTGTTTTTCGACTTTGTCGTCAATCTCAGATTTAAACAAAAGAAAGAAAGAAAGAAAAAAAAAAAAAGCGCACCCCCCGGCCTTACCATAGCGGAGGAGGGGGATTGTTTGTCTCCAGCACCCCGTACATCTCGGCCAGCTTTTTGAAGCGCGGCCCCCACTCGTTGAGATAGTCGTATTCGTGGTCGGTGTTGGACGCCCCCGACTGCAGGGAGCTGAGAGACTCGGCCACCGAGCCCTCGCCCTCGTACGCGTACGTCTGCAGCGAGTCGTAGGGCGGCGCGCACGGGTCCACGTCGGCCTCCAGGAGCTTGGTGAGCACGTAGCCGTGCACGTTGCTGTCCCCGCCGCCTCCTCCTCCTCCTCCTCCTACGCCCGGGACGCAGGCCTGCGGCACGTAGCGCGACAGGCTCTCGATTTCCGGCAGCATGTCCTGCCTCATTTTACCCAGCAGGGGGTTGGGGGGGTGGAGGTGGTGCGGGTGGTGCACCTCGTGTGGGTTCCACATGGCGGCGATGTCGAAGGCCTCCGTGTCCTCCTCACCGCCGCCCTCGTCGTCGTAGCGCACAATGTTCTCGTGCACGTTCTCCTCCTCGTCGCACAGGTAGGGCTTCTTGCGGTGCCTCCGCAGGGACAGCATGAGCAGGATCAACACTGGGGTACAACGACACGGAGTAGAATATAGAATAAATTATTCCTATTTGGGTAATATTATCATAATGAGTTAAGGATTTGGTCGGAAGTTATCATCCGTTATAGAATAATACATTTTATTAACATGTGCACTACTATAATCATTATTATCAAGTGTATTTTGGTTCACTCGCTATATTTGGTTCGGATTGCATTCACTTTCACACCTACAGTGTACCGAACTCTGGTTCACTTGGAAGCGAGCGGAGACCCCCGTTTTTTTGACGAACCAGGGTTCGCTTGTTGGTCCGCACCCGAGTTCGAATGAGCGTTCACACCAGCGCAAACAAACCGCACTTTCCGACAATACGCTCCACGGTTTGTAATCGCACTAAAACATCCAGGTGTGAAGACAACCTAAGAGTCTTTACTGTCACACACACACGGCTATTTAACCAGCTCAGTGGCCTTGTGGTTAGAGTGTCCGCCCTGAGATTGTGAGGTCGGGTTCAATTGGCACTCAGCATCAAGGTTTGTATCTATGTCCAGGGGGTGTACTTGTACATCAAGCCGCCTCACGCTACAGTAACAGGAGATAGGTTCCTGCCCGTATGGTGATATGCTCCTGCCCCTGTGGGCCACATGGCTCAAGACTACTTACATGGGTATTTATTTACCTTTAGGGGGTACATACTGTACTGTAGGTGATTGTGAAGTGAGATTTCTCCGATTTGGTGCAGATACATGTTCACCAGTGATAGAAGATGACCTTCTCACATGGTTTGAAAAGAAAAGGTCAACTGACCAACTGAGGAGTTTGTTTGGTGAAAGAGAAATGTGTTGATAATATGTTTTATTTATAACCCCTGCACCACCATTATGTTATTAATGTCATGCACCCCCTAGAGGCAGCTTTTGGTATCCTAGTGTAGACATAATACACTCTGTATACAGCAGTGTGTCTTATGCAAATATTTAAATTTTAGAATAACTCTGAGGGAGTACAAATGGAACCAAATGGACCCGTAAGATCTGTATTAACGGTCCCAAGGAACCTTTGGGTTCCCTGAGGGTCCCTGGACCCCACTTTAAGAACCACTGGTATACAGTGGATAAAATTAATCAACAAGCTTGTAGTTACAAAATCAATTTCCGCGTGAGATTTAGTGCAGATTCAGGCTAAGAATTACCATGAGGCAGTGTGGAAGGTCTACTCAAGCCTACCCTACAGTATGTGTTCTTTTATATTTCCTTCTAATAATACCTCAATTAAAGCCTCACTATGTAACTTTTTTTCAAAGAATAAAATGTAATGTTGTCCAATCTTACAGGATGCATGGTAGAGTATTTTAATACAATATAACTTATATAATTGGGGTGGTTGTATTTTGTCTCCCTGCTCTTCTGTTGAGACATTTAGATCGTGTCAAAGGTCATGTCTCAAGACAATAATTTGATGACCGTGTGTATTTCCGGTAGGAGACACAAATAATCTACTGTGTGTCTCCTACCGGATACATTAGCCGGTAGGAGACGGGAATCAAATTATTAGCTTAGGAATGCCACAAAAACAAAAAAGAATCCGTGGATTCAAGGCTTCATAGGGTGTGCAATTGATAGAAAATAAGACATTTTTTGGGTGAACTCCTCCTTTAAGCAACAACAACTCACCCAGCAGTACAAAGATGCAGGCCAGGATGGCGATGAGCGCCCCTCGGCTCAGGCTGGCGGGGAGGCTGTAGGCCTCGGCGTTGCAGGACATGACGTTGCCCTCCCCGTCGCAGCTGCACACGCGGATGGTCAGCGTGCTGGTGCTGGTCTGGACCGGCTGGTCGCCGTCCGAGATGAAGATGGGCAGGTAGAAGACGGTCTGGTCCTGCTGGGCCCAGCCGCCGCGTCGCGTCAGGATCCACGCCGTGTTGTCTGGAGGCAAAAGGGTTATTATAGTTTTTTCATAAAAAAAACTAAAAACAAATCTTTGCTGTCGGGCAGAAACCAGCTAACTCCAAAATGTTCATTTTTCAGGAAATGACAAAAAAAATTGGAGTTAGGAGGTTTTGTTCATCATTGATAAGAACAGCTGAATGGACCTCCAAGCTCACAATGAGGTTGGAGGTCAAAAGGGGGTGGAGCCTGGAGTCAGCAAAACCATCTAACTCCACCCCCCTTTGGTGGAGTTAGCTGGTTTAGCAGAAAGTTTGAGGATCCAATGGAGTTAGCTGGTTTTGTCAGAAGCGCTTTTTAATACTTTTCATTGGCTCGATATGTTTTTAATCAACACACAGGGTGTTCAATAGCACTGATTTATGATTTTTCATTTTGACTTTATGTTTTCAATTTCAGTTCAGTTTTGATTTGTTTTTTTAAAACAGGTTTGCAAGTTTAGTTTACTTTTTTTTAAAGCTTAGTTTTAGCTTGTTTTTTATTGTAATATGTGGCAGTCAGGTATTTAATAATAGTGCTGAAAATCCTGTGTGAAGTCCTGGATTGCCAGGGGAAATAATTGATAAATCTTGAGCAGAATTCTGCTATCTGGGAAACTCTACAACAAGCTCGTAGCATCCCTACAGGTTTAAAAGGACCAGGGAACGAAACAAAAATCCTTGAAGTGGGCTACAAATTAAACATTTACTGAACCTCTAAGGGAAGTGATTTCCTACTTTAACCATGAGGCATTGCTTCAGCAGCAGCTGTTGTGTGCTCACATGTAGTTCCTCATCGCTGTAGTCTGGCTCAAATAAATATCCCTTGTTCCTCCCACTGAAGTTTCTACTAATCATTTACAGTGTAGCCATTCTGTACTGTTCTCTATTTGCATCAAACGCCTCCCAGTAATAGGCTAGCATTACTGCGGGGACAGATTTTTATTCTAGATCAACACTGTTTTTCCAGCAAATTGCCACGTCTCATGTCAATTTTATCAACACCCACCTCAACAGTCATTAATTAGACATAATGCCTGGCATTATTAGAGCTCATAATGTAGCTATAAACAGAAATGACACAGCCCATCAGTAACTTTGCATTGTTGTAAGGTAATCAATGTATTCTGTGCGGAGAAGAGAAAGGCATAGAGAGGATCTATACAAAAAGAAAGCTTCTGCATACTTGTATAGAAAAAGCTTTTTTTTCTCTAATCCGTAAATGGATCCTGCACATCGATAAAGACTGCAACCAAAACATTTTATTCAGATCCAACCAGGACATATTGACAGGGACGTTCAACGTTTTCAAATTCAATAACAATTCATATTGAAATCGACAGATAATAAAAATCTTCCATCTTGTATTGCAATGAACTGAGCGGATGTTTTCGACCAGTGTTTCCCAAACTATGGGTGGGAAACTTTTTTGGGGGTCGAGGGCCAATTTTTATTGGTTGTGAATAAACGTCCCTTTTTTTCATTTCATTTTAGATTTCCAAAAACAACATTCAGAAAATGAAAATCAAACATGAAAAACAAAACATGTAGATCAGCTATTTGAAATATTGGCAATGAAATAGTGGCTAAGTGGTTAATTCAACGGATTTGGGTCCCCAGTGAAAAAACAAACAAACAACACATTTATTTTTGGTGGTCTCCCCTGAAAAAAGTTTGGGAAGCACTGTTTTAGACGGCTTTACCTTGGTTGTCTCTCAGGGTGAAGTTGGGGTTATTGGCGGCCTCCGGAGCCAGGCTGTAGTAGAAGCGGTGGCCTCCCGACGGCTCGTCTGGATCCACTGCCGTCACCGTCTGGATCAGCTGGCCATGTCAACAGGACACATAGTTAGTTTACGGAGGTGGGAAAGTAAACTAAGTACATGTACTCAAGTGGTGTACTTAACTACTTAACCCATTAAGACCGGGAACGCATTTCTGTCATTTTAGATGTCTTTGGCTATTCAAAATAGGAGATCTATAAGCTCATTTTGAAAAATCATGAAAATGTGTGCAAATCTTTACAAACGTCTTCTAAATCCTAACAGTTTTTTTTCATGTCAAGGACTCCCAAAATGATATGTTTTTGGCAGCCAATCCCCATCAAAATATGTTGTTCCAGGGACCCCCATGCCAGAAGCAAAGATTTGAGTAAAAAATGTTGTTTAAAAAAAAGTATTCAAAGATTTGCACAAAAAATATGGTAGACCTGAAGTTGACCCTCAGGGCTCTATACTAGGGTCTTTTCTGTTTTTCTGTTATTGTGAGGAAAGCTTTCTCCACAAATCTTGGCTAATTTTTTTAATCTTTAAATATTTTCAAAAATATCAAAAGTAGTATTTTTGTGTGACGCTCTAGTATGATCACCTAGGGGCATACATTTGTTTTGTTCTGCCCGACAACAATGATATACTGTACTGTGGATGCAGTGTGATATGTTGGAGGTGTGTGCAGTACCTGTCCTGCTTTGGCGTTCTCGCACAGATAAGCCTCAAAGTAGTGTGTCAGCGATGGAGGGTTGTCGTTCACGTCCTGCACCTTCACAGCAACCGACACGCTCGATGTCTGCATGGGGTTATCTGACAACACACACACACACACACACACACACACACACACACACACACACACACACACACACACACACACACACACACACACACACACACACACACACACACACACACACACACACACACACACACACACACAGTGCACAGTGTGAGCACATCATGTTTTTTGTGTTCATATACTGTAGTTTCATATGGTATCCATATGAAGTTCTGTCTGCATTGGATGTATTTTGTTGTACTGTCTGTGTAATTGTATGCCTTTTTAATTTGTGCTAAGGACCCCCCCTTTAAAATGAAATGATGCATCTCTCAAGGGGTTTATCCTTCTGATAAAGGTACTATATCGTCTCTGTCGGGTGGAAACCACTGTCCAAAACGACTTTTCAGGAAAAGTAGCAGATCTACAAGCTCAAAACGCGTCTCTTCGCAGCACGCTTCGCAGCACGCTTCGCAGCACGCTTCGAGCTTTTGGATCTTCTACTTTTGATGCTTTTGTGTGACGCTGTAGTATGATCAAGTAGGGCGTTTATTTACGAAAAAAAAACATAAAAAGTTAAAATATGGAGATAAGAGGTTTCTGCCCGACAGCAATGATATGTTGCATACACACACTCAACACTGGGAGAACATGACCGTGGCGTGAACGTGTGTGTGTGTGTGTGTGTGTGTGTGTGTGTGTGTGTGTGTGTGCGTGTGCGCGTGTGTGCGTGCATGACTCACTCATCTCCATGGCCAGGACGGTGATGTTGTGCCAGGGCATGTCCTCTCGGTCCAGTGACTGCACCGTCATCAACGACCCGGAAGTGATGTCAATGTAGAAGTACTTTCCGGGGTCGCTGGACCTCTCAATGGCGTACCTGCTCACAGCGGGAGCAAAAACAAAACTTTTTATAACCTAACAGTTTTATTGATTCTGTTTGGAGGACGTTTTAGGTTACGTTCCTACTTTTGTGTATTTGTGTTGTGCTGTTTTGTCTTCTGAGCGCAGACCAAATCGAGTTTCAATCAATGTCTCATTGAAATTGTAATAAAGTATTGAATCTTGAATTGAATATTTAATACAGTCTCACCATTGCTGTGCCACAAATGATATTGTTAAATATTTCCAGTGATTTTTAGAGTAGAACAGATTGGACACTTGTTTGTGCCATAGCTCATAAAATGTGAGGTTTGTTCACTCACAGCTAACTTGCCTTTGGGGTGTGCAGTCCAAGTAAACAGAATTATACCGATGCCGTTAAATCAGTTTGAGTGTGTTTAGGCTAGAAGACTGTTGATAGAACACTAACACTTGGGGGACACGCACCATATACTGTGGATAATGGGGTTGACTGATTCATTATGTCTAAACTGAGCATATGGGAAAACACATACATTAAATGACTAAACTGAAGTCCTATTAGCCATGTTGATTGTGATATTTGTAGCTAAAGTTACCCTAGACTAGAGCGGTGCTAAATCTTCTGCGACAGTGCAGTGTTGATTTTGACAGCACATTTTTATTTTGTTTTAGTCATAGTATTTTGAATACATTTCCATTTAGTTTTAGTCATATTTTAGTCATCTGAAATGTTTTACTGTTAGTCTAGTTTAAGTCGACTAAATAGCATAAGGTTGACTAAATCTACAGTTGATTTAGTCGACTAAAATGTATTTAGGCAGTGCCTTGATGGAGTCAAGGCACTGATTTTACACTTGGTTGCGTGCTGAAAATAGCTGATCTACAAGCTAACAACGTTGTGAGCTTGTAGATCTGCTATTTTCAGAGCACAACACCCGAGCGCAACCAAACATAAAATGACTTGTCTTCTAGTTCTACTGGATCTCTTCTCCACTCGTCCCTCACTAACATTTTAGTCTAGTTTTTACTTAAGCAATATTACACGAGAGGGTGTGCTTTACCGTCATTATTGGCACGCCAGTGATGCGGTCAGGAACGAGGCGAAGCCGAGTTCTGCCAGCATCACTGAAGTGCCAATAATGTAAGGTAAAGCACACCCTCGAGTGTAATATTGCGATTATACAACAGTTACCAACAAAACACATCCAAATGTATTCATATTGTGGGGCAATTAATAATAAAAATGTTTCGCTATTGTCCGTTTCCCTGTAAAGAGAAGAGTTTTTGACTGAGAGACATTAAATAGTCCCTGTAGCAGTGCTTTGAGTTTGAGGCACCGTCTCATCAACACAGCTGAGCTATCAATGCTTGCGCAGTGGAATGAATTCCAGTAGGCTATATGCTCCGTCGTACGACCGTGTCACGCGGCCAAAATAACTGATCTACAAGCTGACAACGCTCGCGACGCGTTGTGAACTTGTAGATCGGCTATTTTGGCTGCGTGACACGGTCGTACGACGGAGCATATAGCCTACTGGACTGTTAACGAAATGGGAGTCATTTTACTTTACACAGGAGGATATTTATAACCTTCTAACCATTGATCAACCGTAAATCCACCAAATTAACAACATAGTCCATTTTGCATAGCTGTTTGTTCTCCGGTGGCGGCGGTGGGTCAGGCTACTGTCTGTTTGTTTTCCTACCGTGGGACAGAGTGACTTCACAGCACAGCTGTGCCATATAATGGTCTAATCAGGTGCGGACTGGACTGCACTGCGGAGTGATTTATTAATGTGATTAGGCCCGTGCTATGATGCTGGTTTGAAGCACGGCTAGAAAGCTATTTCAACCAATCAGATTGCTTGGTCGGAACTACCTGTTGTATAATTGTTGACAGCATTGTAAATATATGAAGTCTAGTTTTAGTCATTGTAGCTTAGTTTTTATTTCATTTTTATTTCGTTTTCGTCAGTGAAAAAAGGTAGTCGACGAACATTTTTCGTCATAGTTTTAGTCGACGAAATCAACACTGCGACAGTGTGCATTTTTGTGCCACCTTTTCTGACTTGTTGGTGTCGACTTTGTTGTACACTACATAACCTTTCATATGACCTGTTATATGCTCTTGGGATGCCATGTCTGTATTTATGTGCGTTTGTGTATGCAGTCTTTTAGGCAGTGGTGGAAGAAGTACTCTAAGTAAAAGTCCGGTATTCACAATTTACCTGAGTAAAAGTACAAAAGTATTGGCATCAAAAGATACTTAGAGTACCAAAAGTAAAAGTATTATGAAGAACGTCCCATTTCGTAAGTTCTACAAGCAGCGACGCGTTGTGAGCTTGTAGAACGGCTATTTTCAAATAGCCAAACTATATACTGTAGGGCTGAAGTGGTTAATGTAGGTTTTGTAACAATAATCTAAATCTACAAAGTAACTAGTAATTAACATAGTAAAAGTACAACGGCACAACATATTTTCATATGGGGGTCCGCGGCCAAATATATATCAATTTGGGGGTCCTTGACATGAAAAGGTTTGAGAACCACTTCTCCATATTACACTGACCTGAAAGCCTAAAGGTACACTATGTGTGTACAGTGGGTATTAGTAGTGGTGGTTTGTTTTGTCCGTACCTTACGGTGTTGTTGGCGGCGTCGGGGTCCCGGGCCGAGATGGTCTTGACCACGGTGCCGATCTCGGCGTTCTCCGCCACCTCGATGTAGTAGGCCGGGGAGACGAAGACCGGCGGCTCGTCCACGTCCTCGACGCTCACGTGCACGATGGTGACGTCCTTGAACGGCCCGCGGTGCCGCAACGACGGGTCCACGTGGGTGTTGGCCCCCTCCACCTTCAGGGTGTAGCTGAGCTTCTTCTCAAAGTCCAGAGGCTGGTGTGTGTGTGTGTGTGTGTGTGGGGGGGGGGGGGGACGGACGGACAGATACATACATGTATTATAGACTTGAACCCAGTTAGAACGCGTCTGTGTGTCATTTCTATATTTCTTTGGGCTGCTATTTCTATGGAAAAACGTGCAAATCTTATACATAATACATATTTTTTAAAGCCAACATTTTAAACTTTTTTTTT
This sequence comes from Gymnoscopelus microlampas, assembly GCF_963454915.1. Classification (NCBI taxonomy): domain Eukaryota; kingdom Metazoa; phylum Chordata; class Actinopteri; order Myctophiformes; family Myctophidae; genus Gymnoscopelus; species Gymnoscopelus microlampas. Next base: position 23,099,987 of record NC_139959.1, read on the forward strand.
GCACTTAATAAGATTCTTTTCCACCTTTTATCATCCAGCTGGCACCCAAAATCCTCTGCCCAAAATGCTCTACTACTAAAATTAGGGGTGTTAATAAACATTTGAGAGTATATATAACTTATAACTCTTCCTTAAAGAAGAGGCTTTTTGTACATCTGCTATTTTCAAATGGCCAACATATATATAGGGCTGAAGTGAAGTTAGTGTGTTTTATAATAATAATAAAAATGTACAAAGTAACTAGTTACTAAAATGTGGCCCGAAGTGACGCGCTTTGTCGCTTGTCGATCTGCTATTTGCTATGTTTTGAAAACAGCAGATCTCCAAGCTCACAATACGTTGCATGGTGAAGTGTTGTGAGCTTGTAGATCTGCTATTTTCAAATAGCCGAAGTCTCAGCATGTTTTGTAATAATAATCAAAATCTACAAAGTAAAGTTTCTGAATCAGAGGTATGACTTATTTTAGTTTATCGACACGGAAAGGAGCACAAAAGCACAAAAAGGAGCACAAAAGCTCCATATAGGTCAGCCAGGTTCATCAGCTGTTATCCGTTTACTGTCAAGATTCTCACGATTAAAGAATCGACTCTCATCTTGAAGCTAATTTGGGCGTGCATACCTTCTTGACGGTGATGATGCCAAACAGGTTGGTAGGGTCAGTGCTTATGTCGAAGGTGTCTCTGCCGTCTCCGTCGATGATCCTGTATGTCATCTCGGCGTTGACGCCAATGTCCCTGTCCCTGGCCCAGATACGACCCACCACAGACCCCACGGGGGCAGACTCAGGGATGCTCATCTGATACAACCCTGAGATGGAGGGTGGGAGAGAGAGAAAGAGAGATGTTTCTGACCTGATCTTTGTACTATTTACACAACCTGCTGCTTATGCAGTGGTGGAAAAAGCAAACTCACAAAGTATACTCACATTGTTTTTACGTAAGTAAAAGTATCAATACTGCAATGTAGAAACACTCTGTTACAAAAGTCCGGTAATCAAAATGTACTTGAGTAAAAGTACAGAAGTATTGGCATCAACATATACTTAAAGTACCGAAAGTAAAACTACTCATTATGCAGAATGTTTCACAAGTTATCATAGGTTATGTGTACAATGTATTAAAAAATCTTTTGAAAATGGCAGATCTACAAGCTCACAACACGTACAGTAGCCGACGTTTAAGTAGGGCTCAATGGGTTAATGGGGCGGAAGGTTCCCAGTTCGATCCCGGGCTGGGGGGCTCCCCCAGAGTTAGTGTCGAAGTGTCCTTGACCAAGATGCTGAACCCCTAATTGCTCCCGATGAGCAGGTTGGTGCCTTGCATGGTTTCCTCCGCCATCGGTGTATGAGTGTGTGTGTGTGTGTGTGTGTGTGTGTGTGAATGGGAGAATGTAATGCACAAATTTCTAAGTAAAGCGCTTTGGATAAAAGCGCAATATAAATGCACCATTTAAAATTTAATGTTTTTTTTTGCACAATATTTGCCTTTGAGATGTAGTGGGGTAGAAGTATAGAAAATTGGAAATACTCAAGTAAGTACTGAGTACAGTACCTGAGTAAATGTACTTAGTTACTTTCCACCACTGCTTATAAGTGATCGTATTGATCTACAGAGTGATCTACACTACAGAGTGATCTACACAGTGAGCTACAGGGTGATATACAGAGTGATCCATAGAGGGATCCACAGAGGCATGTACAGGAGTTTGGCTGATTCTACCAATGTGTCATTGCAAGATGTGCCAGATAATCCTGTTAGCTGAATGCTCAAAATGTGAAAATGAGTGGGACGGAAAATGTTTAATTTATATCCATCCAAGGCTGTGTGTGTGTGTGTGTGTGTGTGTGTGTGTGTGTGTGTGTGTGTGTGTGTGTGTGTGTGTGTGCGCGCGTGCGTGTGCTTGTGTGTGTAGGTTTTCATTCCAACCAAGCCATGCATAATTACTGTAGTTACCTCCCTTACTGTGCGAAGGTGTGCTAATGAGTGAATTGATTCAGCTGGTGTATTGTAGTAGATGGAATTTAAACGCGCACGGGCTCAGCCCTCAAAGGCACATCTCTGGGCACTGCCACCAAACAACTTGTTTTGTTTGTCCACAAGAGGGCGCCACGCCCCTTTGCTCGTACTGCAATGGCTTGTCTTTTTACACGGCTGAGCCTGGTCCACCAGACAGTACACTATATCATGCTGAATAATAGCTCAACCACTCAGGCCACTGGATAGAGATCCTATTGCTGGGATTTTGGAATGACTCGTCAGTCATGGTCCTTGGTCACTTTAACCATAAATGACCCTATTCCTGGCGAAAGTAGCTGATCTACAAGCTCACAACACCAGTGGTTCTCAAAGTGGGGTCTGGGGACCCCCAGGGGTCCTTGGCGGGGGTTCCAGGGGGTCCTCAGCAAAATGTGTTAATACGGCATCACAATCATTTTAACAAATGTATCCATTTATACATTGGCTATTAGAAAATAGCAGATGTGCAACCTCCGAGCTTGTACGGCTAAATACATATGAATTTGGGGGTCCTTGACGTGAAAAAAGTTTGAGAACCACTGCACAACACAACACAAGTTGTGAGATTGTAGATCATCTAATTTTGGCAAATAGATTTGGTATAGATGGAAATACTGTCCTAGTAGAGAGCCCTGGGGGACACCAGTCAAGTTATACTGTATAGTGGATTAGTTCTCAAGGGGTCCTTGGGGGGATACCAGGGGGTCCCCAGCAAAACGTGTCAATAATTTTAACCCCTTTATCCATAATTTATACTTTGGCTATTGAAAAATAGCAGATGTACAAGCTCATAGCGTGGCACCGAATGCCGCGCTATGAGCTTTTAGATCTGCTGTTTTTGAAAAATCTTGAAAATGTGTGCAAACATTTTTAACACAAATCTTTGCTTCTGGGTGTCCCTGGCACAACATATTTTCAGGTGGGGGTCCGCGGCCACATACTGTACATATCAATTTGGCGGTCCTTGGCACAAAAAAGTTTGAGAACCACTGGTATAGTGTTTAAGTGGTTAAAGTCCTCCTAATCTTCATCCCCTTTTTTAAAAACAGACACCTACCACACAAACTACACAACTATTAGTATTTCCTTTATATCAACCGTTTTGCCCTCCCCTTCATCCCTACAGCGGGCCGACAAAACATGGCCGCCCTAATTCCATTCTCTTCTGACCGGTGCTCATCTGAAGTGACCGTGCATTGTGCTCGCCCACATGGAGTCCCGTGAACCTTCTTTATAATGAACTCAAGTCCCATCAAAGTGATGGGACTTAAATGTGCACTAATTGGGGACGGGTGGGGGGGGGGACAGCACGTGGGGTGGGTGGGTGTTGGGTGATGGTCGTTTGGGAACGGGTGGTTACTGGTTATTATGATTTTCTTCTTAAGGGGTTTTAAGCCACCAGTAAAGACGGGCCAGACTGGGATGATGGTGGCGGACAGCTAAATGACCCATCACCTCCAGGAGAGGGTAATGAGAGGAGCCAAGATCGGGGGCAATCACAAGAGACAGCATGGGCCGGAATGGCAGGGCAACAAGGGGACAGAGGCGAGGGAGGGGAGGAGGAATGCAGGGTTGAGTAGGAGGAGGCCCTGGGGGGTAAATGGCTGGTTGACTGGTGGCCCTAAAGGAGGGAGGAGGCAATAGGAGGCTGAGGCTAATGACTTGTACAGTCAGAGAGAGAGAGAGAGAGAGAGAGAGAGAGAGAGAGAGAGAGAGAGAGAGAGAGAGAGAGAGAGAGATGTGGGGGGAGTTCAGAGAGATGCGGTCCTTTGTAGCTCAAGGCGAATAGTGTTTATCTATGGCCCTAACAGCTTCATGGTTAAAGTTCCTATTCAGTGTGTTCCTCGTTCCGGCACCAGGAATCAACCAAAATTTACGGCATACATAGAAAAAGCTTTTACGTTTATTGGGGGACCAATAATAATGGGGACCAGGCAACAACGACAATTGCAATGATTTAACCCGTTAAGACCTGAGGCCGATTCTACAAATGCCTTCTAAATCCTAACAGTTTCCTGAAAAACATATGTTGCTATGTTGAATGGTTCTCAAACATTTTTATAAATGGTAAATGGTGCATTTATATAGCACTTTTATCCAAAGCACTTTACATAGATTGTGCATTACATTCACCCATTCACTTCACACACACATTCACACACCGATGGCGGAGGAAACCATGCAAGGCACCAACCTGCTCATTGGGAGCAATTAGGGGTTCAGCGTCTTGCTCAAGGACACTAGCTCTGGGGGAGCCCGGGATCGAACTGGGAACCTCGCGGGGGCGCCATCTGACCGCTCTACCGGCCACTCTACCCCTGAGCCACTGTCGCCACTGCCGCCCCGGTGTCATTATTATTATGTATTTGGCCGCTGACCCCCCATCTAAAAAAATATTTCATTGCAGGTACCCCCCAGAAGTGACGCGCTATGAGCTTGTATATATGCCCTTTTTGAATACCCCAAGTATAAAATGAGTATGACACAGATGCTTTCCCGGTTTTAACAGGTTAAAATGCGATATGTATGTAAGCCATGGGAGTAAGTCAATGGAACAAAACGCTGGAATATGCTTGAGACAGTGCGGAGGGTCTCTTACTCTGGTCAAACATGGGCGGGTTGTCGTTGACGTCGCTCAGGGTGATGTTGACGACCGTGTTCCCCGCCAGTCCGCCCAGCTGGCCTCCCATGTCCTTGGCCTGGATCACCACCGTGTAGTTCTCCTTGGTCTCCCTGTCCATGTCCGCCAGGGACACACGCACCAGACCTGGAGACATGGAGAGAGAACGAGAGAGAGAGACACACACAGAGAGACAGAGAGAGGGAGAGAAGGAAAATGAAAAAGGGTGAATGAATGGGACAAAGGGTGACAGAACGAGAGAGAGAGTGAGTGGCTGAGTGCACAAAGGAGGTGAAGAAAGGGTCAGTAACTGGAGCCTGGTGATACAGATTAGGGTCATGTGTCAGAGAGATAGCTTCTTGTAATCCGTGGAAACAGACTAAGGGGAAAGAAAAAAAATAATGTTTGGCTAAAGCTAATGATTTGTATCTGTGGTTCACACTTCACACCGGAGAGCTGAAAACCAATATAACAGCTATAGCACAAATGTCTCTACTTAGTTTGTTTCCGACCCTGTTGGAATCTCTTGGGCCCCCAGCTCACTGGTTGAGCATTTTGATTAGATTATTAGTTTAACCTGAGGCAGCTTCAATTAGCTCCATATCGTATTATTTCCTTCTCCTCCGCAGCATTACTGTACAGTATATCAAAGTTCAGTTTGTGATGAGTGAGCTATCGACCTCACACGGAAATTAAGCAGCAAGTGCCGAGAGCGACACTGGCGAAAAGACTATCATCAACAAAGCGTTGATTAGTCACACGGGTGCTATATGCACTGACACACGCAGAGATGACGCACCGAATCCAGTAGTAGTTTAGAGCAGGGGTCTTCAATGTTTTTCAGGCCAAGGACCCCTTAGCTGAGAGAGAGATGAAGCAGGGACCCCCCACTACATATTGTATCAAATTGTGTTGCAGATTCATCTTTTTCATGGATTCATCATGTTAATGTGTATTTTCAGACAGTTAACCACTTAAACCCTCAATACTTAGAAACCTTCCCCTACACCAAACCCCTTTGCCGAAAATAGACGATCTATAAGCTCACACTGTGAGGCGTTGTGAGCTTGAAAATCGATCTACAAGCTCTACGGCTAATGACCCCCTCAGAAAAGGGATGCTATAGGGTTCAAGTGGATAATGTAAAAAAAAAAGGTTCCTATCACACAAAGATTTGGCGGCCCCCCTGTCGTAACTCTAAGGACCCCTTAGAGGTCCCGTACCCCCTGTTGAAGACCCCTGGTTTAGAGTGTGTAATGAAAAGAGGCTGTCCTTAAAACTAGCCTAATTGCATGAACATCTCACTCCTACAGGAGTGTCACATTATTCCCTTCAAGCCTGTTTCGCTATGTCTTCGCACTTTCTGTGCTTTTTCGCTTTTGTACGGTCGATGGAAAGGTGGCTGTTGCTCGGAACTGAGCAGCTTCTACATTTTTTAAATTGTAGCCAAAGAGCGGCACGGTTCCAAAGCGAGTCTCACAGCAACATATATGGAGCAAATGGAAAGCACTCACAACGCCTCGCACTGCGGGCCGTTGTGAGCTTGTAGATCTGCTATTTTCACAATGTTTGCTTCTCTCTTATGTAATATTTGACAAATTGGCCAAATATGGTATTAAAAGTAAAAGTAATTAAATTGTAACTTAAGAAATGTGCAGATACCCTGTATACACTTATACTGTGTGTTGGTTTGTTTACTGTTGAGTGAGAAAACAATGTTGGACATTAAGCTAATCATCGGGGGACCCCCAGTTTGGGAACCACTGGTGTGGGGGTAAAGTACCTGCCTTCCACTGTGGATATTGGAGATCAATTCCTCCACAGTGCGCCTCTAGCTCTACCAGAAGGTTTAAGTACCTTCCTCAAGGGAAGATCGACAGTATTTTTCCCAGCATCTCAGTGTGTTGTGTAATGTTCTAGGTGAAGTATAATAGAGTTTGGAGAGTTACAGCTTAGGTCAGGTAATCGTACCGGTCTTGGCGTCCACTGAGAAGTAAGGCTGGCCTTCCAGGATGCTATAGACGACACGCGCACTGTTGCCGTACGTGGGGTCATCTGCATCCGTCGCCGTTAGCTGGATCACAGACGTCCCTGGGGAGTAGAAGAGAGACGTAGAGACATCATAAACAAGGTGGGGAAGATTAGTCCCTGGACTAACCTCGCACCAGGGGCGATCAGGCTTTTGCGGCCCAGGCACCCAGGCTCTGGAAGGCCTGTGGATCTAATAGCTAAGTCAGTGTCATCTTTTAAATCACTCTTGAAAACTCATTTGTACACCAAGGCCTTTTCCTAAATTTTTGTTCTGTTATCAGTGGTTGTCTCAATTATGTTACTTTCAATATATGTATATATGTATGTTCGTTTATGTTTTGGTTTGATTTTTGATTTTTTAAATTGACTATTGTTGTTTATCCCTATGAATGTTTTTATCTTGACACTGTAAAGCACTTTGTAAACAATGTTTTCGAAAGGCGCTATATAAATAAAGTGTATTATTATTATTATTATTATTATTATTATTATTATAGTAGAAAAGGAGAGGAGTGAAATGTGGCCCCCCGCATTTCACATGAGGAAAACAAAGAGGAAAATAATCGGGTTATTTACTTCCAAGTAGCGAGAGACGTAGGAATAGTCATGAATAGTGAATGAAGCAGATGGAAATCGTTCTGAGAAAGCAAGTGGTTTCGAAAGCGACAGCGGCTATCATGTACTTCACTAGCTATTGTGCCAGAAGCACAGCAAATTCATAACAGACGCTTCACTCAGAACAAATGCAAGAGACGTTGAATGAGCGCCACAGTGTTCTCTCTGTCTATGGGCCTACTGTCTTTCTCTATCTGTAGCCCTAGACAGTCTTTTCTGTCTGAATGCGTTCATTTCCATTCAGTCAGGAACACCAACGTCATGGCTTAGATGTAACCATTTATCACCACAAATGGAATAATAATGGCTCAGCTATTACGATGGTCCCTGTATAGCATGCTACGCTAAAGCAGGGAACACAATGCAGAACCAGTCCAGCACCGTGGGTATGCAAGATGGAGCGAGTACAAAGCAAGGCACACTGATTCAGTTTAGCTTTAGAATCATGCAAAACACAGAATTCAGTTTAGCTTTAGAGCAATGCAAAACACAGAATTTCCGTTAACTTTAGAGCCATGCTAAACACAATTTTGGTGTAACTTTAGAACTAAACGTAACTTAGAGCTAAGCGTAACTTTGACGTTTAGCCAAACATTGAATTTCAACTTTTGAACAATGTAAGACTCTGAACTAGAGAGGTGGAGCCTGGGATGGTTGAGGCAAATAAGCTTCGCCAGCAGCAGCAGCGTATGTGTGTGTGTACGTGTGTGTGTGTGTGTCAGCATTGGAGTAGCAGAGAGTGCCAGTGAAGGATGCACACACACACACACACACACACGCACGCACGCACGCGCACCCGCACACACACACACACACACACACACACACACACACACACACACACACACACACACACACACACACACACACGCACACACACTATGGTGTTTAGAAATGCGTGGCCGACTCGAAAACACTGATTCAGTCAGCAGAATGACGGCTGATTACAGCTGGGGGCGTGCATGACTCCTGTGTCCTGCTTGGACTGTTACCATGGAACATTTCGCAATTTTGTAATTTTATCTGCCTGTGGATATCCTGCCAATCCTTATTTGTCTGTTTATGTATCTGTCTGTCTTTTGTTTGCCTCCGTGCCTATGTTTGTTTGCATATCGTCTCTGTCGGGTGGAAACCTCATGTCCAAAACTGATATGTGATATCTCTGCTGTCAGGCAGAAACCAGCTAACTCCAAAATGTTCATTTTTCAGGACATGAAAAAAAAGAAAAGAAAAGTGGAGTTAGGAGGTTTTGTTCATCATTGATAAGAACAGCTGAATGGACCTCCAAGCTCACAATGAGGTTGGAGGACAAAAGGGGGCGGAGCCTGGAGTCAGCAAAACCAGCTAGCTCCACCCCCCTTTGGTGGAGCTAGCTGGTTTAGCAGAAAGTTTGAGGATCCAATGGAGTTGTCAGAAGCGCCTTTTACTACTTTTCATTGGTTTAATTTGTTTTTTACCAACACACAGACGTAAAGGGTGTTCAATAGCACTGATTTATGGAAAAAAAATCAAGAGCGTCAAAATGGACGTAGCTGGTTTCTGCCCGACAGCAACGTTATGTTTTTGTCTGTCTGCCAGCGACTCTGTCTGAAACCGTTGCTGTCAGGCAGAAACTTTGTATTTATATGTTTCAACTTTTTATGCTTTTTCGTAAATGAATGCCCTACTTTGTCGTACAACAGTGTCACACAAAAGCAGCGAAAAACAGCTCAATGTGAGCTCGTAGATCGTCTGTTTTCACTTTTGTTTTAATTTGGATCCATTGGAACACATAGCTCTTTTTCTACATTTCCTGAAAAGTAACAGTTTTGGACATGCAAGGTTTCTGCCCGACAGTGGCGATAACGTCGCAGAAACCTCTTATCTCCATATTCTAACTTATTGTGTTTTTTTTCGTAAATTAACGCCCCACTTGATCACACTACAGCGTCACACAAAAGTATCAAAAGTAGCAGATCTACAAGCTCGAAACGCGGCGCGAAGCAACGCGTTTCGAAAAGCATACTTTTGATGCTTTTGAATTTGAATCCTGAAAAGCAGTGGTGGAAGTACCTTTACTTAAGTACTGTACTTAAGTACAATTTTGACTATTTCCAAAACTTTTACTTCTACTCCACTACATCTCAGAGGCAAATATTGTACTTTTACTCCACTACAATTATTTGAAAACTTTAGTTACTAGTTAGTTTTCAGATATACATTATTACATTATAAAACATACATTAACACTTTAGCCCTATTTTATACCTAGGCTATTTGAAAATAGCCGATCTAAAAGCTCACAACGCGTCGCATCGCGATGCGTTGTGAGCTTGTAGATCTGCTATTTTCAAATATTTTAGTACTTTTACTTTTGGTACTTTAACAACACATTACCTGCCAACCACGAGTATAACCGTTGTTGAAAAATACAACCGTTTACGCCAACAACGAGTATAACCGTTTTTCAAAATATATATACAGTATATATATATTTTTTTTTTGGTCTTTTTTTTTTTCAATTTAGCCACACAGAACCATAGATATCGCGATCCAAAGATTTCTAGCTCCATTCACTCCTTAGTTAACTTATTACTTTAAAATCCTGTATCTCGGCTCCTGTGTACTTTTTTTTTACCATGTTATTTTGGGTGAAACATGCTATTTTCAATTGGCTGCAATTATGGAACGGATTACCGCAATCGGATAATTTTTTTCCACGATTCTACGAGACTCCTTTGTGTGTGTAATGAGGGGATCACCGTGAGGACGGTGATCACAGAAAATATTTTGTGACGACTTAAAAAATGTTTTTTTAACATTGCAAACAATGCTGGCAGTGGGGGAAGTAAAAAAAAAAAACCTCTGGCGGGGAATGTGTTAAGTACATTTTGATGCCAATACTTTTGTACTTTTACTCAAGTAAATTTAGAATTCTGGACTTTTACTTGTAACAGAGTATTTCTATATTGCAGTATTGGGACTTTTACTTCAGTAAATAATTTGAGTACTTTTTCCACCACTGCTGAAAAGTAACAGTTTTGAACAGATGAGGTTTCCCCCCCACCGACAGAGACGATATGCTATCCATCTATCTCCCCTCCCTCTCTGTTCCCGGCCCCACCTCCCCTAATAATTTACCTATGGTGGACATCTCCGGCACGCTGGCCTGGTAGGGGCCGTCCGGGAAGCGCGGCTCGTTGTCGTTGATGTCCTGGATCTTGACGATGAACTCGGACTCGGGCTCCAGCGGCCGGTCGGTCAGGCGGTTGCGGGCCTGGGCGCGGAGCAGGTACTGGGCCTTCACCTCGCGGTCCAGCCGCTGGATGGCGTGGATGTCCCCCGTGCTGTCGTCGATGGTGAACGTGGTCCCGGCGCCGTCGCCGTTCAGGATGTACCGGATGGAGCCGTCCCCTTTGTCCATGTCGGAGTGGAGCTGTTGGGGGGGGGTCGTCGACAGGTTAGGTATAGCCATAGTGTAGTGTATGTACTGTTAAACTTGTTAAAGCTCTGTTATGTATTTTGTCGATTACATTTGTATTTTGTCCAATCTGTACGGTAGAGTATGTTAAAGGTAGGGTAAGTGATTTTCTTTGGTTAAAATAAGTGTTAAATAGCTCTATATTGTGATAGTACTCATTGCTATAGAGTGTTTGTTCAGTAAAAGGAGTCTCCTTGTCTCTCCACCTCTTTATTAAACAGAAAATGCATTTTCGTTTCAGTTTCAGTTTCATTTCCAATTTTATCCAACCAGGACAGAGAACTCAATCAGGATATAGAATAAACACGTGAAATTGGAAGTGATGACACTAAGAAATGAGCAGACAAAATTGGAACTGGAACACTATACAAATTAAGCTTAAAAATGGGTACTTTCTCCAGATTTGCTGAGATTCTGACACCTACCGGAAAATGTATTTTCTGTTTATTAAAGAGCTGGAGAGACAGGGAGACATCTGTTACTGAACAAACACTCTATAGCAATGATTACTATCAGAATATAGTGTTTTAACCTTTTAACAAAATACTTTTTGTTTTAACCCAAAAATATCACTTACCCGACCTTTAATGTAACGTATGCGATTGGGATGGTTGTATTTGGTCCTGCTCTTCTATTGAGACATTTAGAATAGATCCTGTGTCTAGGTTGGACACGACCTTTGACATAATCCTGTCTCTGGTTTGGCACGACCTGGAGGTCAAAATTGTTTAAAAATGTTCAACAATAATTTAACTCTTGAGAGCGTAAAATGGATACAGTTTCATTTAACACTCTCGAGAGTTAAAGATCTATTAAAGGGTCCATTTGGTTACCAACTCTCCATCATCTAGCAGGGGACCACCTGGAATCTCCTCAAGGACCACTGGTTGAGAACAACTGGCCTAATCTTTAAAGGGGGGGGGGGGGGTATCCATCTGAATATCTGTGACTGATACTGAGAACCACCTCCTGCTGATGAGCATTCACACCTTGCGTTGTGATATCTGCCTAGTTATATAATCAACACGAGGCCCGTGCAGCGAGGGCCTGTCAACCTCGTGTGACTTAAAGGGCAAGACCACTTTGGTAGAGGTTTGAGTTGTACGTAGTTACCTTGCCATGATGTAACTCCAAAGGTGGACAAGAAATCAAAAATAATTGCTCCATTGATTAGAAATTCATAATTCAAAACATGCAATGAAAAGTCAATGAGGAGTATATTTTGAATCATCAATTTCTATATCACTGGAGCAATTATTTTTGATTTCTTGTCCACCTTTGGAGTTACATCATGGCAAGGTAACAACACAACCCAAACCTCTACCAAAATGGTCTTGCCCTTTTAACATGCTGCACAACCCCGGCTGACAACTAAACACAGTGCTTCACATCATTACAGCTACGAGGTCTGATAGACCCCAGCATCCATATTATGGGTAGATCTGCAATTTTCTGGCGACGAAAGTACGAAGTACAGAGCCTGTAACTGAAACACTTTAAGGCAGCTCTCCACCGCACCGATTTAGTCCCGACTCGATGGCGGGAGGCGTTGGAAAGCGTCTGCTGCCGACAACTTGTTGTCGGATAGCGTCGTTGCGTCGGGTTCGGACCTCTATCGACCCGACGATGAGAAACCGAGCATGTTAAGTCTTTGGGCCGACTGGTAGAGCCGTGGGGTAGTGAAGAGGGGGAGCCCAAAAGAAGCGACCAGTTTCACCACTTGAGCCCTATTATATCAGCTATTTTCAAAAAGAATCTTGAAAGCAAGCAAATAAGCAACTAAACTTCAGAAACAAGCCCAAGCAACCAACAACTATGAATATTTACAAGCAACTTTACAGGAAAACAAGCCCAAAGTCGCTTATAATAAGTAGACCTGGCAACACTGGCCTGCCAGCTCTAATACATTAGCACAACGGCAACGACAGTTTGTCAGCCGTTGTTTGTGCTGAACTAAATGCCAACTTTTGTCAACAGACTACCAGTCTGTTGCAGTCTGAAGTAGTCTGTTTGGTGGAGAGACACCTTTAAACCTTGTGTCCCTAACCCCCAAAAAATATTCAAAAATAGCTAAAAAATAGCTTACGACTGCATTTACATTACATTTAATTTCATTTAATGATACGTATTCTACTGTGTATACTTAACTCATTTAACTTGTTTTTATCCTTGTTTTGCATTTTCTTTCAACTTTCATTGCAAATGTGTCTTATTTGTTTGTATTGTCTTATTTTTGTTAATGGTACGACAAGATACCAGGGTTGTGGCTCCGTGGGAACTTTGGGGGGTGGGAGGTACACTGTACACTGTTTTTGAATGCTTGTGTCTTATTGACCTGTATGTGAATTGGAAAATACCAATAAAGAGACCTTGAACAAAAAAAATAAAATAGCTCTCAACCAGGGCTGGAATTTCACATGGCCGCTGTAGCCCCTTAGTTTGGCCTTCTGCCCCTCGAAATATCATATCGTTGCTGTCAAGCAGAAACTAAAAGCCTCAAAAGTAGCAGATCTACAAGCTCGCGCCGCGTTTCGAGCTTGTAGATCTGCTACTTTTGATATATATTTTAAAAAGCCTAAAAGGTTTTATTATGTGTTTTTTGTCCAATCTCCAATCTGCAGAGTATGTTAATACAACACAACGTATACAATTGGGGTGGTTGTATTTGGTCTCCCTGCTCTTCTATTGAGACATTTAGATTACATCCTGTTTTCACGATTGGACACGACCTTTGGCACAATCCTGTTTCTGGTCTGGCACCAGTTTTTTTTAAAAACAGTTTTTAAAACACTAGCGTCTTTTGTCGAGAATCTGAAATTGTAACTCCCCCATCCCATCTTCAAATTAAACCATGCCATGTGGCCTTCATGCCCCTAAAAATGACAAAATTCCAGGCCCTGCTCACTCACGCATTGTGGAAGCTTGTAGATTGGCTACGTCCACTAGTCGTTGTATGGCAAAGTCTTACAGGGCTCAAGCGGTTTAGTATAAGTCTGATGTGTTGCCACGGTGCGCCCCGCGGTGTGCCGTCAGGAAGGCTTTTGTGGGTCTGCCAGTGCAGATACCAGCCCTGTGGATGAGCGTTCACACCTTGCTTTGTGAAATCTGCCTCGTTATATAATCAACACGATGCCTGTGCAACGAGGGCCTGTCAGCCTCATGCAACTTTAACCCATTAAGACCGGGATCCGGTATCTGTGTGTCATTTTAAGATGTCTTTGACTTATTCAAAAATAGCAGATCTACAAGCACATAACGCGGCTGTGGGGTTGTAGATCTAAAAATCTGCTATCTATCGATCTGCATTTATTTTATTTGTGCAAATCTCTGAATATATATATTTTTGAATGCGAACATTTTTAACTCAAATCTTTGCTTCTGGGGATTCTACAAATGTCTTGTCAAGGAACCCCAAAATGATATGAATTTGTCCGCGGACCCCCCCCCCCCCCCCCCCTCCCCACCTCTCAAAATATTTTGTTCCAGGGACCCCATGAAGCAAAGATATTAGTTAAAAATGTATATATATATTCAAAGATTTGCACAAATGTTCACGATGTTTCAAAAATAGCAGATTGTAAGCTCATAGCGCGGCTATGAGCTTGTATATCTGCTATTTTTTGAAAAGCCAAAGAAATCTTACAATGACACATATGCGATCCCGGTCTCAATGGATTAAACATGCTGCACAACCCCGCCTGACAACTAAACACAGTGCTTACCATCTTACAGCTCCGAGGGTCTGTTGGCTGTCGTTACTCAGGTTTGAGCTTAAAATGCAATGTCTGTGCATATGCTACCACAGAAGGTAGGGCTGCAACTACATTATTTTGATTATTAGCGATTATTATATTGATTGCTTTTTTGATGAATCAAATAATAGATACGCTTGTTTTTTTTTTTAAATCAAAATGTCATCTATAAATCAACGAGTCAATTAACCACATATGTTATGTTGTACTTCAACGCACAAGTGTCATACAACATACTAGTGAAAAAGCACATCTACAAGCACACAACGTGTTGTGAGCTTGTAGTTCAGCTATTTTCACTATTTTAAATGTGTCCGTTTTTTTTATTCCAATCTTCTCTTCCGGGTGTCCCTGGCACAAAACATTTTCAGATGGGGGTTGATGGCAAGTACACATCAATTTGGGGGTCCTTGGCTTGAAAACATTTGAGAACCACTGATTTAGAAGGCATTTGTAGAATCGCCCTCGGGTCTTAATTGGCCTTTAAAGGTTTCGCCTACAATGATTGATTAATAATTGATTATTTTGAGTAAATGATCAAGTACTTGTTTATAATCTATAAAATCGATTAGTTCCATTGCAGCCCTAAAGGAAGGGCAACGTTAAATCTTTTTCCACAGACAACGTGCCCCACCTGCACCACCTCTCTCTCTCTCTCTCTCTCTCTCTCTCTCTCTCTCTCTCTCTCTCTCTCTCTCTCTCTCCCCTGTGTAGCGGGCTCAGCTCCGCATAGATTTTATAATCAACAGTCCATTGTGAGCATCAGCCCCTCATGTGTCTCCTGGGCGAGATAGAGACCAACCAAGCCCCTCTCTCTCTCCACCTCCCCTTATTCCCTCTCTCCCCGGATGATCCTTCCCTCTTTTCTCCACCCACACTCATGAAAGGAGAGCGCTTGACAGTCGGGGCAATCAATTACCTGCTTCTTCCACACAGACATATCCCCCACCCACCATTACCCCCCCCCCCCCCCCCCCCCCCCCCCACACTCCCCTGGTTCAGACTCTTGGGCCTTAACCCATGAAAACCAGGAACGCGTCTGTGTGTAACCACTTTAACCATTATGTTATACTGTACTTTGGCTATTCAAAAGTAGCAGATCTACAAGCTCATAGCGCGGCACCGAGTGCCGCGCTAAGAGCTTGTAGATCAGCTATTTTTGAAAAATCGTGAAAATGTGTGCAAATCTTTGAATATATATATATTTTTTAAAGCGAACATTTGTAACTCAAATCTTTGCTTCTGGGGGATGCCTGGAACAACGTATTTTGAGATAGGGGTCCACGGCCAAACACCTATATTATTTTGGGGGTCCTTGACATGAAACATTTTGAGAACCACTGATTATAGCAACATAGGTTTTTTCAAAAAACAAAGATTTGAGTTACACATGTTTGCTTTAAAAATATATATTCAAAGATTTGCACAGACTTTCCCGATTTTTTTTTTTGCAGATCTACAAGCTCCTAGTGCGGCACTCGGTGTCACGCTATGAGCTTGTAGATCTGCTACTTTTGAATAGCCAAAGTATAAGATAATGGTTAAAGTGGTTTCCCGGTCTTAATGGGTTAAGTTCCCCCCCAAAGCTCAAAATACAAAGTCTGTGTGCGTCTTGTCTCGACAGAGGTAAAAAGAAAAAAAGGAAAGAAAAGCAACTAGGTTGAGGTGAGGAGATCAAAAAAATGAAAAAGGGAGGGGGGGGGGGGTGTTTAGGACATCCTCACTGTGTGCATGCTGCCATGTCATATTCCCAGAATGCCTTCTTTTGTCCTCAGAGAATGGCTAGGTAATAGCCTGGCCCTGTCAGTAGTGGTGTAAAGTAACTAAGTACAATTTTGAGGTATTTGTACTTTACTGGAGTATTTCCAATTTTCAGCACTTTTTCTACTCCACTACATCTCAGGGGCATATATTGCACTTTTACTCCACTACAATTATTTGACAACTTTAGTTACTAGCTAGTTACTTTGTGGATTTGAATTAGTATTACAAAACATACATTAACCACTTCAGCCCTATTTAAACTTTGGCTTTTGAAAATAGTCGATCTACAAGCTCACAACGCGTTGTGAGCTTGTAGATCGTCTATTTTCGAAAGATTTTGATACATTTTATAGTTATACATAATGATACCTGCATAATGTGTACTTTTACTTTTGTACTAAGTATAAGTTAAGTATATTTTGTACTTTTACTCAAGTCAATTTTTAATTCCGGACTTTTACTTGTAACAGAGTACATCTACATTGCAGTATTGCTACTTTTACTTCAGTAAAAAAAAGTACTTTTTCCATCACTGTTCTCTTGTCCTGAGAGAGCGTCTAAGTAATAGCCTGGCCCTGTCAGAGCCGTTCATTTGACTCAGCCTCCTGAACAGAACAGAGGTGCGGCGGGAGACTGAGTTGAAAAAGGAAGCGCTCTGTTTGGCAGAGGCATACTAAATGGGTAAAAAAGGAAGTCAGGGGTTGGAGGGCTGGCGCATTTGATTATATACCCACAGATGTAGTATTTTCCTTTTTTTCTCATGCTACAGGTTTTTCTAGGAGACTAGACTCTCGAAGGACTTGTTACGCCTCCGCTCAGTCAGAGCACACATTCACTGCTGGCTCGGGTTATATTCCCCACAGCGACTTTTATCCCATAACATTAACCCATTAAGACCGGGAACGCATACTGTGTCATTTTTACATTTCTGTGGCTATTCAAAGATAGCAGATATACAAGCTCATAGCGCGGCACAGATCTGCTATTTTCAAAAAATCTTGAAAATGTGTGCACATAATTGAATATATATATATATTTTTTTAAAGCGAACATTTTAAACTCAAATCTTTGCTTCTGGGCGGGGGGGGGGGGGGGGGGGGGGTCCCTGGAACTAAATATTTTGAGATGAGGGTCCGCGGCCAAATACATATAATTTTGGGGGTCCTTGACATGAAAAAAGCGTGAGAACCACTGGTACTGATTATAGCAACAATTTTTTTCAAAAAACTGTTAGGATTTAGAAGTCATTTGTAGAATCCCCCAGAAGCAACGATTTGAGTTAAACATTATCGCTTTAAAAATATATATATTCAAAGATTTGCAAACAAATTTCAGGATTTTTCAAAAATAGCAGATCTACAAGCTCATAGCGCGGCACTCGGTGCCACGCTATGAGCTTGTATATCTGCTATTTTTTTGAATAGCCACAGTAATCTAAAAATGACACAGATGCGTACCCCGGTCTAAATGGGTTAATTAGGTGGGTTTTGCACTTTGCAGTCAAACGTGCTCCTATCCCTGCAGCGTTTCCCCCTTCGGGGGGGAAGACCGGGTGGAAAGGAAAGGGATTTCCACCGCATCCGTTTAAGATCAGTGTAAAACAACGAGACATACTGTGTAACTGAATTCAATCACTGTTCTAGTCTGGGTTTTAAAGCCCTTCCAGTCGCGTTCTTGTGATTGGGGAAATCGGCTCTCGAGGCTTTATGGAAGATAAAATGTAATGGTCTTTCATCATATCATTGCGAGAGCTTTAAGTCTATCCCCGATTTCTAACGCAAGCAAAACTCCATTCCTTTCATGAAGTAACTTTTTATTTATTTTTTATTAATACAGACGATCATGTTTTATTCCAACCCAGATATATCATTTTATATGCTTGAATATCTACTGCACTGTATAATAAACGTGTTTGACTATGAATAAATTCATCTTCTACATAAGACACCAAACTTTATTTCAGATATGAGTTATTTTGTTTGTTTTCGCTGCATGTTGCGTCTCATATGGCAAACAATGACTGGGTTTACAGTTATTGATGAAATGCTCAATTCACTCTTAACGCATGAGGGATCAAAGTAACCCTTTGTGAGCACTCCCTCGGAGCCACTGTTCTGCGTAGATGCACGCCAGCTCTCTCTCTCTCCCAGGAACTGGGTGCTTGTGAAGCCCTCAAATTAGCCGTATCTCACCACTGTCTGGTCCCGGATCAAGGCTGACTGGGTCCTATATCTTAGTGTGGAGGCGGCTGTGCATGCACAGGGATCAACCACTCAAGCCCTATATAAGAAATAGCGAAAATAGCTGATCTATACAAGCTCATAACTATAGGGCTGTCACGATTACGACATTTTAAGTTGACCATTGATTGTCATGCAAACGATTGCGATCAGCGATTTAATTATGTTTTTGTCGCTGAACACCCAAGCATATGAATACAAATTACATTTCTGTTTGGCTTTTAGGCTTTGAAGTTACACAGGTGGAGATGTGACAATTAACTTAAAGGGGCTACACCATGAATTTCATTTTTTTTTAGGTTTTTAGTATTTTTTGGGCTCCCCAGTGTCTTGTACCCAAAAAAATATTTTTTTTTAACATTCAGTCATTCATGCTCATTTCATGGATTTCCTGAATGGGCGTGTCTGAACAGGCCATTTCAGAATGGCAGGGCAAGTGATGTCACTTGCCCTGATTTTGCATTGATGATGGCCAGACAGAATTGCTCAGTTGCTCCCCCCTGCCCAATAGGACGTTTTGGTATTGCAGCTGAAAAAGCTTGGAATGACAGACAGTCAGATTGTGAGAAAAAATATCTGGATGTTTTTTAGGCTTACAACCTGTTTAAAATGTATTAGGGGGCAATATTTATATATAATATATCTTTTTTTAATTCATGGTGTAGCCCCTTTAAATATTCAAAGCTGACTGGCATATCTAATAACTTAAAAAAAAAAAAACATTGATAGTGGAAATAGCAGATCTACAAGCTCACGACGCATCGCATCGCGATGCGTCGTGAGCTTGTAGATCGGCTATTTTCCACTACTTTTTGAAAATGTTTGAAACTATATGAAAATGTTTCAACATAGAAATGATAATGCGAAATAGTTGCGATTATCTTAAATAATTACGATTAGACGATTATGCAACAATTGTGACAGTCCTACACACACACACACACACACACACACACACACACACACACACACACACACACACACACACACACACACACACACAACCACACACACACGCCTTTGTATGCGTGCACTCAGCCCCGGACTGCAGCTAACGTCAACCCAAGCCCCCACCACGTGCGGACGACGGTGTCTGTCTTGAATGTGAATGGTTCCACTGCAGTGTCTCCAAAAAGGTTTAGTCTGCAACACCTTGCGGTGCTGTTCACATGGGCAGAGTGAGGTCAAAGGTGCCCGAGTTCCAGCAAGTGGGCCAAGAAAAGAAAATCCATACTGAATCTATTGTTCTTGAGTTTGCACCTTTTGCTCGTGTGTGTGCGCGCACGTGTCTGTCTGCCTGTGTGCGTGCGTGTGTGTGTGTGTGTGTGTGTGTGTGTGTGTGTGTGTGTGTGTGTGTGTGTGTGTGTGTGTGTGTGTGTGTGTGTGTGTGTGTGTGTGTGTGTGTGTGTGTGTGGGGATTTCTGGAAGGTCATTTTGACTATGCATGCACCTCATGGCACTAAAATCTAAACTGCAGACCTCTCAAAACAAACTAGTCAGACGAATACTAGATCTCACACCTAGGACATTATGCTGGGGTGGGATGGCTCAGGCTAGAGGACAGAGTACCGCAACCTTCAATGGGTCTGGTTTTCAAGATACTCAAGGGACCAGTGTCCATGTACCTGTCAGACTACTTCAAAAGAGAGAAACGCCCACGGGTACAACACCAGAGGGAGCTCCACTGATCTCATTCCCCACAGATTTGGCACAAGCATAGGGATGAATTCATCCTACTATCATGTCACCAGAATGTGGAATGTCCTTCCACTAGCCATCAAAACGTGTGACTCCCTGCCCTCCTTCAAAAATGCCATAAAAGAGCACCTGTCTGCAATTTGCAACTGGACCTAGACAAGTCTTGCCAAAAGACTGTTTTTTTTCTGTAAATGTACTTTCACTGCTCCTAGTATTGATATTGTCTTGTATAATATTGCACTTGTCTTTATATGTCTTGATGAATTGAATACTTAGGACCACAACGGAAACAAGCCCTCAGGGCTTTTTGTGTTATCCTTTTAGCATGATTGTATAAATGTACCTCTGTACTTTTTGCAAACTGTTAATAAAGTATTCAATCAATCAAGCAACCGGTGGTGTTATGTGCGTGTACGTGTCTTGCGATCATCTCCACGTACCTTCCCGATGTACAGCGGCTCCACGCCCGTGTACTCCTCCAGGACAAAGAACTGGTTCCACACCCAGCCACGCTTCACCCTCTGCAGCAGCGCGGCGCCGCCGGCTCTCTCCACCTCCTCCGGCTTACCCAGAAGGCCATGGGGCAGGAGAAGGATCAGGGCGGCGAAAACGGCGGGCAGCGTGGCCAGGAGGCGAGGAGGAGGAGGAGGAGGCATCGTGTTCTGATGATGAGAGTGATCACACTTCTTGACTTCTTTTCTCTTCTCCTCTTCCACTGAATGTGGCGAAGATGTTCAGCGTCTCCTTGTGATTTTCCCCCCGGAGTGTGTGTGTGTGTGTGTGCCTGGCGCCTGGGCTCCTGGATGGGGGAGGAAAGAATGGAAGAAAGATGAGTGTTGAAATTACACAACTCTGTCCTCTGATTAGGCCCAGACACCACTGTGATTCATCGCGGGAGACTGCAGAGAGACGCTAGATGTCACGTCCACTTTTATTCTCTCCTGCAGCCCTCATCTGAGGGCTTTTTTGTTGAGTGATAATAAACTCAGTGTGTGGGCGTGCGTGTGTACTTTATTACTATACTTTTAAGGGCCACATGTCCCCATGAATATAGTAGAATTTGAGAAATAGACATCGTGAGGACATGTTTTTCTGGTCCGCACAAGGGAAATGGTTAAAAAAAGATATATATATATATTAGAAAAAAGGCTTTCATAAAATCGTTGTTCTAAAATGTCTAGTATAGTAATACAATAAGAACATACAACAATCTAAGTGTAGCAATGTACAGTGTGTGAGAGTGTAGATGAGTGGAGGTGGAGGACAGTGCTGATATAGAACACAATGCTACTCTCAAAGCTATTAGCCCGATTGGCAGAGAACACAGGATGACAGCTTATCTGCATTTGTCTGCATTTTCTTCCTCCAACTTGACCACTTAAGCCCGGTTTTATACTTCGTCATAAGACAGTGTTGCTCTTGCTCACAACCTGTGAGCGGTGTTGCTCACAGCATGTCGCCTCGCGACGCCTCGTGAGCTTGTAGATCGGCTATTTTTGGACAAAAACGACATGCCCAAAATAGGGCTGCAAGGGGTTAAGGTGGTTCTCGATGAGCAGGTTGGTGCCTTGCATGGTTGCCTCCGCCGTCGGCGTGTGAATATGTGTGTGTGTGTGTTTGTGTGAATGGGTGAATGTAATGCACACATAGTTCGATCCCGGGCTCCCCCAGAGTTAGTGTCGAACTGCCCTTGAGCAAGACGCTGAACCCCTAATTGCTCCCGATGAGCAGGTTGGTGGCTTGCATGGTTTCCCCCATGCATGTGTATGTGAATGGGTGAATGTAATGCACAATCTATGTAAAGCGCTTTGGATAAAGGTGCTATTATAATTGCACCATTATTTATGTTTATAATGACCCTAAACTACACACTAAAACCCATTTACATTTACAATTTAGGCATTTAGCAGACGCTCTTAATCCAGAGCGATTTACAGTAAGCAAGGTAAACACACAAGGTAATACATCAAATGGATAGAAATAGTAACGTAGGATCATAGGTAAACCAATAACCCATCATCGGTCTAAACAGTATCATATCACAAAATCAAGAATCTGTACATTGAAACTATACAAACTATAGGAAGCCAGGTTTACAAATGAACCTGGCATCTGTCTACATAACAGGCTATGTAAATGACATTTTAGCCTTTGCGTAAGCCTGAATCTACGATCGCTTTCCCTCTCTCTCTCTCCCACCCTCCGTCTCATTTACTGACTATGTTTAGCCGCCGCCACCAGGACGTGTGTGAGAGGAAGAGAGAGGTGAGCATCCTGCAAAGGGCCCGGGGGTGTGATGATGTTCTGAGTCTGTGGTGTGCTGTTGTCAACAACAACAGCACACCACAGCCATGCTCACACCGTGTAGAACATAAGACCCTACAGCCCTGCGCACCACACTCTTTGTGTGTGCACTTCAGTGGTGGAAAGTAAACTGACTGCGTTTACTCAAGAACGGTACTTAAGTATAGTTTTGAGGTATTTTCTTTTTTACTGCAGTGTGCTGTTGTCAACACACGGAAGGTCCTGGGTTCGATTCCCGCCGGGGGCGCTGTGGGCGTGTTCTCTCCTCCGCGTCATCAGTGCCCATACCCTATAGGTGGGGTTGGTGAAAGGGCCTTTCTGTGTGGAGTTTGCATGTTCTCCCCGTGTCCCCCTAGGGTAGGTACCCTCACAAAAACATGCAGTAGTCCTGGTCACTATACTGCCTCCCCCTGGTCAGCCTGGGCGCCTGATGGAGGGGAAAGAAACTGGTTGGAATAACGTGTTCCTTCCACGCGCTACGTCTAACCAGGGAACCTCCCCCCTGTCAGGTGATAAGAAGCGGCTTGCTAGCTCTCATTAATTGAAGGAGGCATGAGCTCGGCTCTAGGCTCTCCCTAGGCTGGCAGAGGGAGTGTAGCGCCCAGGATTACTTAGACAATTGGCACTGGGTGAAAAAATGGGTTACAAAAATCGTGGGATACAAATGTAATTAAAAAATTAGGCGATACAAGGCCCACTGTAACATCCCATACATATTATTGTGCACGTAGTCATATCATTTTTGCACAATAACAGCACACTGTGTGTCCTGGGAGGCTCAAAACGTGGCATTTTGTTGTTTTTGGTAGTACAACTTGCAGAGCATTCTGAAGCAGTGAAAGCACATTATGTAAGCACAAGGTGTCTATTTATTTCACACTGTAAGCAGTCTAAGCACGTTTGAAAATGACAGCTATTGAAATTGGTATGATGATAAGAACTCTTTCCTTGTGCTGTTAGGGACTCTGTGGACCATGCAAACATACCCTGCAGTTGCAAAGATGGATACAATGATTAACTATCTATGATCTCTTCCAAAAAGCGTGAGTACAGAAATAGTCCAAGGGGGGTTCAGTTCAGAGTGGCACAATTACGCATTCCCCTCTAAAAATTCATATTCTTAGACACAGCAGGAACGTCTAAGTTCACTGTTCTAGAATTTTGGTCCATAACGACATGCCCAAAAAAGGGCTCCAGGTTGAAAGTGATTTAAGTTTGAATGAAGCTTCTGTATAGGAGATAGCATAATGGAGCTAGAACGAGCACAGGAGAATACAAAAATAATTAATAATAATAATGGTGATGAGAACATGGCTCTGTCCACATACAGTATGGAGATGGAGCCCACTAATCATTAGGATCGGCGAGGTGATTCTCAATGAACTCCTTCGCCATAAATGTATTCTATATGTATATGTAAGAGCATGCGTCCAGTTGTAGGCTAGTAATGAGTTTTCCAAATGCAGCACACAGACACACATACTGCTTTTCTCTCTCTGTCTTTTTCTCTATCTGCACCTTGGTTTGTTTTTTTTATGTATCAGGAGGATGGGTCCATCTGCTTCAACTACCCCTCGCATTAACAAGCTGCGGATAAAAATGGCCCAGATTTATGGTGAAAAGGCAAAAGGGAAAGAGAATTCAAAGGGAAGAGTTGCTAGAAAGGCTGTTAGGAGGAGTTGGAAAGTTGGCAGGTGGGGGGGGAGGCACGCACACGCACACGCACACACACACACACACACACACACGCACACACACACACACACAGACACACACACACGCACGCACACACGCACTCACACACAAAGAGTGCAGCAGAAAAAGAGAGACTGTTAGACTTCATTATGTTTTTGTAAGGGAGAGAGAGTGCATTGTGCTGCCTATGGACTCGCTCTCCATCTCCCGACTCAGTGAATCATTGTTGAAGAGGCACAGAAGGGTGCTGGGCGTGGCTGGGTGGGTGGTAGGCAGGGGGGGAGGTGGGGGTGGCGTCTGGGCTGTGTCGGACCGTGGAGCCAGCTCGGCAGGCTGTGGGACGGGGTGGGTATAAGACTTGACCTCTTTGGAGCTCCTCTATTCTGCCCATTCAAGTGGTCCCCGTTGTCATTATGAAGTCAAATTAGCTCCCTGTCCCCTTCATCCACCCACACCCCCCCCCCCCCCCCCCCCCCCCGACTCGCTCTTCCTGGTCCACAATCCCTCACCATGGCCCCCTTGTATGCTCCCAGCTCCCCCAAGGACCCCACCCCCCCCCACTGGGGTCACGGCTTGCACCCGTGCATTTTGCTCCATTTTGTACTGCCTAATGAGCTGACATGGCTACATAATTGTGCCGGCAAAACATTCCACACATCTTCCTCCGGCTAATCTTGTGGCTTTTCCATTGTTAAAGGAGAGGGCAAAGTACAAAGTACAAGGGAGGGAGCAGCTGCCGTTTGCCACAGGCAGCCCCGCTCTTGGGGGGGTGGGGGGGGAATGGAGAGCTGGAGAGAGAGATAGAGAGAGAGAGAGAGAGAGAGAGAGAGAGAGAGAGAGAGAGAGAGAGAGAATAGGATGTAGGGATGAAGGGATGAGCGCAGGATGAGGAGTGAGGTGGAGGCCGGAGGAGCCATCATAAACCCTCTAGACCAGTTAGTTCTCAAACCTTTTCCTGCCAAGGACCTCCAAATTGATATGTATTTGGCCGCGGACCCCCATCAGAAAAGGTTTTGTTGCCAGGGAAGGGAACCCCATAAGTGAAGATTTATGTATTAAAAACCCAAAACTTTCCAATAAATATATAAAATCTCTTCTCCCCGAAATAGCTGATCTACAAGCTACAGCAACTGTGAGCTTGTAGATTTACGCATGGATCCTGCAATAAAAAAAAACTCAATCTACGGTAATCACACCTAATGTTTTCTTGTCTGGGGAGGAGAATGTGACATATGTCGTTCACAAGAGACACCTGTAAACTTTGTGATGTGACAATAACCTTGAAGTTGAAGTAAAGACAGTTCTGCAAATAATGGCAAGGGTGTCTAGTTGTATGAGGGGGGAAAAAAAAGAAAGAAAAGAAAACACAGGGAAAATAAGCAAGTTTGGCGAGAAGTGCAAGCACAACAGAACGGAACGCAGGGGCGCCATGAGTGCAGACGAGAGCAGCTGGTATGACAAAATGATGGAACATATTGTCGTATCATCTTATATTCCAAGTCCACCTGCCACTCCATTAGCTGCTAGCTGACAAGAACAGAGACCATACTCTGGCTGCGCTGCTGGAGAGAGTGGCAAACAGCGCCGTTCCCCCTAGAGGAAAAACAAACAGGAAACAAAAGAAAAAAGAAAAGACCAACTGCTGACACTAGCCTCCCGACGGCTATCAAAGAAAAATAAACACAAACATGGTCAGGCTCCGCCGTGGTGTGGCAGTCAGTGCATTCATACCTATGTAAAAAAGCATTGCCCATGTCCATCTGTTGCTGCTACTACCTCTTTGTTTGTGTTATTTATCGTCTCTGTCGGCAGGAAACCTCATATGTCCAAAACTATTACTTTCAAAAAAAGAAATAGGAAAAGTAGCAGATCGACAAGCCGCGTTTCCAGCTTGTAGATCTGCTACTTTTGATGCTTTTGTGTGACGCTGTAGTATGATCAAAAAAGAAAACACAAAAAGTTAAAATATGGAGATAAGAGGTTTCTGCCCGACAGCAACGTCAGACATTATGAGTCCATTGTTAATGTCACAAAAATAGCCGAGCTTGTAGCTGTTTTTTGAAAATTGTTTCAAAGAATAAAATATTTAGAATTTCTTTTGACATTTTGGAAACATTTTCATCTCTTCTGCTTAATTCTGAATTCATGGCCAATCACGGCATTCATTCTGTGTTGTGTTATTTCTCAATAGCAGACCACTCTGCTCAATAACAGACTAGAGAAATAGCAATCAACTCATTCACAACACCTGTGACAATGGAGCATGTTTCTTTAGCAGAATCAATGCAATTCTTTTTAAATCAATACAAATCATTGCATAAACCCATTCAGGGTGATTCAAACTGCCTTGCGTTTTGCATTGTGGTCCTGCATCACCCAGCCAGGGTTCCATCGTCACTAATGACTGCCTGGCTGTTCATTATCCCTTACATGTGTGCTGTCAGAAACCTTCTCACAGTAGCTACATCATGTATGAAGGACATTCTAATTCTTTTGATACAGGATCAACCTTTCTGAAAGGTTAATACCCTGAAAAAAGGGTCACTGTAGAGTACTATAGTACTAATAATAGTAGTACAGATGATAGCGTTGCACATTAAATTCCCGTACTGGTGTTGCTGTTGTGACTTTGTGTGTGGTGCATTAGCATGGTCCAGCCCTGCTCTGTGTTGTCTAAGTGCCGTGCGGAGCGTTATTAAGGCCTGATTTCACACCAGCCATGTCCGTATGCTCCATTCACCTAACTCTAAAAAGACGTTCCCCCGGACCACCTAAAAGCCCCCCCCCCCTCCTTCTGCTAAAAAAATGGGAGGACCCGTGAAAAATGGGGATGATTTGCTCTCCCATGCCCGCCCACCCCCCACTTTCTGGCAGGGCAAAACGTCATGGCCAATTTGTTAACCACAATTGATTTTGCATGGTGTAAAAAAAGTGCATGGCCACCACGAAGGCACTTTGCATGTTTGACCCAGGAAGGGTGGCATAGATAGCTCCCCTCACGAATTACTCCTGACCGTGGCATGAGAAAACGGGCTTACAATAAGCCCTAGAAGTAAAAGCGAGCGCTATTATACAATGTGAGGGGGGAAAAAATATGTTTTATATACAAGCCGAGTTGAGGTTTTTCCTTCCACATGCAACCGCTGCTTTTAGCTCGCACTCTTCAAGCCTGGCAATACAAATTGTGTCTTTGAAGAAGTATTATTACATTTTATAGTTGATATTTCTTTGGTAATGGTTATAAATTCAAATTTTCCGATTGATCCTTTGCCTTTATTGCTGCAACCTCTGAGATAAGCAGACAGTGTTGTTGCCACAGTATGGCTTCTCAACCTGATGACAGAACTCCAGGTCTTGTGGTTTTTGTACTGCAAAGGGCTCCTGCACCCTGGTACAGTATATTATTGCCTGCAGCAAGGATCCTGTTCTCCCAGTGAGTTCACAGAGAGAGAGAGAGAGAGATGGCAGCCTTCAAAGCCAGTCTGGGGCCAAGGGGAGCCATGTGTTTTGGCCCCAGCTCTCCCGAGATCACAGAGTTGTTTGTGTGTATGTGGGTATGGATATGAGGACAACATTATCTGTATGCAGTGGTGGGAAAAGTACTCAAATGTTTTACTGAAGTAAAAGTATCAATACAAAATTGTGAAAAAATACTCTGTTACAAGTAAAAGTCTGTTATTCAGAATTCTTTGTAAAAGTAGTTTTGGCATCAAAATATACTTAACGTACTAAAAGTATAAAGTATTTGTTACGCAGAATATCCCATTAAGTTTTCAAAATGCATAAAAATAGCAGATCTACAAGCTTGTGAGCTTGTAGATCGGCTATTTTCAAATAGCCGCAGTGCATATATGTAGGGCTGCAGTGGCTAATGTATGTTTTGTAATAATAATCCAAATCTATAAGTAACTAGTAACTAAACGCTTTCAAATAATTGTAGTGGAATAAAAGGACAATATTTTCCTCCGAGATGTAACGGAGTAGAAGTAAAAGTATTGCAAATTGGAAATACTCCAGTAAAGTAAAAGTACCTCAAAATGATACTTAAGTACAGTAATTGAGTACAGGTACTTAGTTACTTTAACACCACTGTCTGTATGTTTGTATGTGTGATTGGGTGTGCGTCAGCCTCTATTCATCCTAACTCCCCAACCCCAACATGGAGGCTTTGATGCTTTGAACCTGCCTGTGCCACACTCCGTATTGTAGCTAGAGCCACACCTAGGTGTGGGTATGTGTGTGTGGTATGTGTGCTGCCCTGCCATGCTATGTTTTCTGGGATGGTGGATGGAAAAACATGCAAATGTATTACTAATGGGTTATTGTTTTGTTCTCCAATGCTGTGTTCTTTTTTTCAATCTGTCTCATTGTGTAGTTTAAATCATTGGTTCTCAAAGTGGGGTCCGTCCTTGGGGGGGGGGGGTTCCCAGGGGGTCCCCAGCTAAACGTAGCATCAGAATCATTTTAACCACTTCATCCATTTATACGTTGGCTATTAAAAAATAGCAGATATACTGTACAAGCTCACAAAAATGATCAAAACATGTTTTAACACAAATCTTCTGGGGGGTCCCTGGCACAAAACCTTTTCAGATGGGGGTCCACAGCCAAACACATTTTGGGGGTCCTTGACACGACAAAAGTTTGAATGCCATGGAATGCCCACTGGTTTAAATGCCATGGTGATCATTCTTACTATTTCCCCCCATCCCCACACACACACACACACACACACACACACACACACACACACTTTCCTTCTTCTCCGCTGCCTCGCCACTCTTTTCCTTACTCTGTCCTCCCGTTCCTTCCCCCCCCCTCTTCAGTTCATTCCCTGCCTGGTGGAGAGGCCATAAAAAGGCAGCTTTGTCATTTATTGAGAAATTAAATCACGCCAACTGGCACTCATCCCGGGCTAGTGGCGCATGGAAATGATGTCACCACGCATCAGCGTCATCTGGAAAACTTTGCAATCAGTGTCAATCCCCCACTACCACCAGCACCCCACAGCCCCGCAAATTAAAAAGAAAAAAAAAGGCCCCGGGACAGTGGTCTCCATTCATGTTAATATTACCCCATAATCACTATGGAATTTAAGCACCAGTGTGGACAAAAAAGAGGAAGCAGCATTGGACTTATTTATTCACTCTTTCCTCTCCTCTCCTACCCCATTCCCCACTTTCTTTTGTGTCCCCTGTTTGTGCTGGAATGTCCCCTCTTCATTGCTCAGCCAGTTGATACAGACCCCACTCACAAACAATTACACAGACCTCAGACCAATTACACAGAGTCACCACGTCAAAGGTTCGACATCGAATCTGACTTTGTGACCAGTTCCCAGTCACAGGTCACGTGCTGCGACTCTCTTTGCCATCGTTCAAGGCACATGACCAATAAAAAAGGAGAGATACTCTGCAATACTTCCTGATGAGATGGCTCAACCAAGACAGCATTTCCCAGCTGCCTCGCACCGACAGCGATAATAGCCTATTAGCCTGAAGAAAATACCTCCTTTGGCAGCACACTTAGTTGTCAATCTGTTATTTCCCGGCATTGACTTACAAGACCGATATGGCTTTGAAATAAATAAATAAACAAACAAAGAAAAACTCACTGAATCTTGTCCTCATCTTGAGAAAAAGCTTGGCTTGTGGCTGAGGAATGTGGATCTGAATGCCAAAATACAAACTCTCTTAAATGGCAAGATATAGACATTCTCTTCATTTTGGCATGGCTTGTTTGAATCAGCGACAGCACTGACGTGCCGGGAATTGATGGCATGCCTTGAGCTCAGAAGAGAGCGAAAACCAACAAAATAAAAAAAAACTTTTTGCCAACGCGCCGCTGGCACCCCCTTGTCTACTGAGCAAATACCTCTCGGGTTTAGAAACGCCACACCTGTGCTTTTGACAGCCAGTCCACGGAACATATTGTCTACACGAGCGCGTTTGTCACGGTTTTGTAATTAGCAAGGAGAGGACTATTGATTTGTGCGCCCGCACAGACAGAGTATGCCAACCTCATGTCTTATTCATCTGGGCACTTTATGTCTCACTCCGCACTAAGTTACTCAGGTAGCTGCCAAAACCCCCCCAAGGCACCACGCAATCACATTCACCAGCCCCGTTTTGTGCTTTGAAAGACAGATACTGCAGGCATTTCTCATTAGCACTACTGTCTTACAAAAATCTTTACTGAACACTGGATGCAAGTCAGTGAATACAAAAAATATATAATAATGAAATACAATCAAACGCAAGCCTTACCTTTTTCCTTTCCCTCAGCCTTTTCTTCTGCTCTGTCCTGTTGAGAAGCGCACGTGTCTCTTTCCTCCCTTAGTCTTAGTAATCTCGTTTTTCCCACCACACACACCCACTAAAATTTCCCTTGTAAAAGTTAAGAAAGGAGCTGCCTGCGGTGCATCAGTTTCCATAAAGTCACCTGAGTCCACGCTGTCCCCTTGGTAAAGTTTCCCCCTCTCTTGCCTTCACAATCTCTCTGTTCTTCCTCCTTTATCTCTCTTGTCTCTCTTTCCCTGCCTTTACTATCCTGTCACTGCTCTCTCTCACAATCTCACCACACACACTCTCTCTCTCTCTCTCTCTCTCGCGCTCTCTCTCTCTCTTTCTCTCTCGCTGAGCTGTCTGCATAACCCCTCACACACCCCCAGCACCAACCCCCACCCCCCCAAGTGTCATGTAGCTTGGGGAGCCAATCAGGCTAAAGGACCATTCGTCCCCTTTCGCTAGAACCAGTGGGGCAGCCTGCCTATGGCACTCCAGCAACCGAAAACTTATAGTAGAGAGGGTAGAAGAGCCGGAGAAGATACAGAGAAAAGTTAAGATAGACAGACAGAAGAGACATTACAGGGAGACAAAGGCGTGTGAGCCAAAGAAAGGCACACTCAGTGAAAAAAGCAGACATAGGAAGGGAGAGACCAAGAGATACAGGTTATGAGATGTTAACATTAAGGGGTGATATGGAAACAATAATCAACCAGCATTTTTTTTGCTATATCGATATGTCATGATATCTGCTTATGAAATCACATAAATAATGTCACCGATGGTCATCGTATTGGACCTCATGGTAACGGAAAGTGTGATTTAGTATACATAATACAGTATACTTACAATATATGCACTCACCGGCCACTTTATCAGGCACACTAGTCCAACTGCAAGTTAACACAAATGTCTAAATCAGCCAATTACGTGGGGACAACTCAATGCATTTAAGCATGCACACATGGTCAAGATGATCTGCTGCAGAATGGGGAAGAAAGGTGATTTAAGTGACTTTCAACGTGAATTGAAACGGTGAAACGGTGATACAAGGCAGGTTGGGTCCATTCCTTCATGTTGTAGATGCCAAATTCTGACCCTACCAATGCGAATGTCACAGCAACGTTTGTACAGGTTCGGTATTCAAAATCAACTTGAGTAAAAGTACAAAAGTATTGGCATCAAAATATACTTAAAGTACCAAAAGTACTCATTATGCAGAAGGTCCCATTTCACAAGTTTTCAGATCTACAAGATCACAACGCGTCATAAAGTGACGCGTTGTGATCTTGCAGATCTGCTATTTTCAAATTGGCAAAGTATAAAGTACAATAATTGTCTTTGAGACGTAATGGAGTAGAAATAAGATTATTGAAAAGTGGAAGTACTCCAGTAAAGTAAAAAATACCTCAAAATTGTACTTAAGTACAGTATTTGAATAAAGGTACTTTCCACCACTGATGAGCCTGTGTGTATCCTGTTCTTAGCTGACGGGAGTGGCACCTGGTGTGGTCTTCAGCTGCTGTAGAGATGCTCTTATATACTGTACCTTGGTTGTAACAAGTGGTTATTTGAGGTTATTTGAGGTTATTTTCAGTTGCATTGAGTTGCTGCCATTTAATTGCCATGATTAGAAATTGCAGTGCAGTTGGACTAGTGTGCCTGATAAAGTGGGCCGGTGAGTGTATATAGTATGAGCTGCGGGGAAAAGGTTGAATTGACAACTCAATTGGGAGAAAAGGGGGGAAAAAAGACTAATCATTTGTCCATCATGTTACCACTATAGAAAAAAACAAGAGAGAGAGAGAATTGTGGGAGATGGAAGAGGGCAGAGTAGGGGGTGAAGTCAATCGCAAGGCGGCCTCGAGGAGGCAAAAGGCTCTCGAGCGCAGTACAAAAAGCCACTCATTTCATCTCCTGCAAGAGAATTAAGTGGCCAGCAGGCCGGGGGTGGGGGGGGGGGGGAGGGGGTGTCAGGGGGAGGGGGTAAGGAGGACGAGAGGAACAGGTCCTTGATCAGCGAAGTAGAAAACGCAAAAAAGCAAATGGGCTGAGTTGGGGGGGGTGGGGGGGGGGGGCGCTGGAGTTGCACTCACCTTCACTCTCACGCTTGCAGAAGCACACCCCCCCACCCCCCTCCCCGACTACCCTAATGCATGTCAAAGAGGGCCGGCTCTGATCCGTAAGAGCGATTTATGGGCATAAAGAGGAACGAAACTCAAAACCGCATTATACTGTATTTCACTGCCAGCACCCGGTCGAAGTCAAAGCTATTAGGGCTTTCCAAATTGCAGAGAAAGGACGTCGGAAGGGAAGGTGTGCACCGGGTGCACGCGCACAAATGGAGCGCGCGATAAGGAGATTAGCTGTGGTCACGGCTATCTGATCCCTGTTTTTTTGCGCGAGGAGGAGAGAGGGCTCATCAAGAAGAAAACATAGCAGAGTTTCATTTAGGGCATTTTGGAGGATTAATACGGTACAGCGGAAGCATACTGAGATCGTCAAGAGTTTTCCCTCGTGTTTCTCATCGCACTGGAAACAAGTAGTCAACCACGTTTAAATAGAAAATTAGGATAGATTATAGCAGCAGCAGAACAGTTCCAGGCTGCTGGTTCATTCATTACACGAAACGTTCCTACAGTAAATTACATTTATGTTGTGTTGTGTGTAGAGAGTGATGGCACAGCTCAGAGCCATAGAAGGAGAGTTGCGTCACCTCTGTTCACTTCATCGGGCCATCTTCTACAGCGCCTTCTATTGGCGAATAGTGACAAAGCCCTCAACCCGGAAGTTTACGGAATGCACTGGAGTCTATGAGCGGTTGTCACTATTTCGAGTTTACACGAACCACGTGACCGGCGCTGTTTTCTGCCCCAGAGGTGACGCCTCTCTCTAATACAAGGCTCTGGCACAGCTACGATGACCTACAATCTCAGAACTCATCTCCATATAAGGGAAAGACGATACGCATCGTAGCCTCACTGCATGCGGGCATTTCCATACAGTGCTGAATGAATAGTAGTCGCATTGAATACATAATACATATCGGAAGATAAACACTTCTGGATCCAGGACTTGATATCGTCTCTGTCGGGGTGGAAACCTCATATGTCCAAAGACCCGTTACTTTTCAGGATTCAAACTCAAAAACCAGCAATAGTAGCATATCGACAAGCTCGGAATACGTCGCGGTTTTCGAGCTTGTAGATCTGCTACTTTTGATGCTTTTGTGTGACGCTGTAGTATGATCAAGCAGGGCGATAATTTACGAAAAAACACAAAAAGTTGAACTATGAAAAAAGAGACCCTCGTCTTCCCCCCCCCCAAATATCTGATGTTTACATCGTTATTGAAAAGAAAATGTCTGTGGGTCTCGCAAGATTAGTAAAAATGCTGGCAGTGGCTGATTAATTAATTCCTGGCAGTTAATGTGTTAAACAGCACACAGTATACCCTGCATGACTGTTGTCCTATAGACACTGTTCCATTTTTCACCACTCTGCAGCCCGTCTCACTCCCCTTCATCTCTCTGACAGGATGATTGGTCCCCGAAAAATACACACGAAGCCTGTTGACACCCTGTCAAGCCAGATGGTCAAAAGGTTGTTCTCTGTCCCGTTCAATACGGTTTCTCCCCTTTTCTTTTCTTTTCTCTTCCTCACTCTCTCTTGTCTCTTTCAATATGTCTTTCTTTCTCATTTGGCAGGTCATTCTTCTTCTTCTTTCGCTAGCAGCCGCCCCCCCACCGCCGCCATCACCTTGTGAACCCACCACACCCCCCCCCCTCTCTCTCCCTCCTATACCCTCCTACCCTCCTCACCCACCCACCTCAAAACCCTCTTTTGTCTCTTTGAAGAGATGACTGGTTAGTCGCCCCGGCCAATCTGTCAGCGAATGGTTGACTGGATCCCCAGAATAAAAAACTAAAACAAGGCACGGGGGTTCTTTTACTCCTTTGTTGAGACGAGGCAGTAGAGGCAGTGGTGTAAAGTAACTAAGTACATGTACTCAAGTACTGTACTTAAGTACAATGTTGAGGTACTTTTACTTTACTGGAGTATTTCCAATTTTCAATACTTTATACTTCTACTCCACTACATCTCAGAGGCAAATATTGTACTTTCACTCCACTATAATTATTTGAAAACTTCAGTTACTAGTTACTTTGTAGATTTCGATTGAAAACATAAACATTAACCACTTCAGCCCTATGCATACTTAGGCTATTTGAAAATAGCCAATCTTAAGCTCACAACTCGTCGTGAGCTTGTAGATCTGTTTTTTTGTTTTTTCAAAAGATTTTAATACATTTTATACATATGATACCTTGTGAAACGGGACATTCTGCATAATGAGTACTTTCTACTTGTGTTACTTTAAGTACATTTTGATACCAGTACTTTTGTACTTTTATTCAAGAAAATGTAGAATTCCGGACTTTTACTTACTTTTAACAGAGTATTACTACATTGCAGTATTGATATTTAAAAAAAGTAAAAAATAAGTTAAAAAAACGAGTACTTTTTCCACCACTGCAGTAGGGTGGCATTCCAGCTCATTGAGCAGTTGCCTTCCATCACTGTGGAAGGAGGGAAGGTAGTAAATTGGCAGAACAAATTGAACGTATGGGGCTTATCTAAGGGGGGCCTCTCTGTGTCTGTTTTAGGGTGGAGGGAAGTCAGGAAAACAAGTCCCTTGTGTATGTGTGTGGGTGGGTGGGAGTGGGGGGGTTTCCATCACAATGGCTTAGACACAGCGTAGAAATAGATTGGATACAGTTGTGTTCTGCATATTACTGCACTTTGGTTTCGCGGAAGTAATATCGAACGTTATAGGGATACGGCTGCTTTCGCGGACAGCATGTTCTCGCGCATAAGGTCGAGGGTTATATGGCTCAGAGAGCCGTGGCGTATTCTGACATTTATTGAACACATATAATGGGGCTTATCCTGAAAAAAGAAAGACGCAGGACTTGATTGGAAAGACAATTTTGCAGGCTGTTAATGGTTATACATTTTCTCCAGGCATGAGTCACCCCTCTCAAGAATCACTCTCACACTGCTACTGTACTGCGCTCATGCTCCTCATAATAGTTCAGAGTACGGCAAGGTAACATTATAACCTTCTTAACAATGAGCAGTCGGAAATGTACAGTTCTTGACGGAGAAAACAATTAGAAATAGTTCCAGCCCCCGGGAAAACAAGTATATCCCACTTACCATCTGACCTGTCATCACGTAACCACATTTACAAAGGGCATGATAGCATGAAAGAATTGAATTTCAGAGGAGGGAGAGAGAGTGAGAGCACACCTTCCATGTCATCTAAGGGAGGGGTTCTCAACCTTTTCAGGCTGCGATAAGATTTGAACTGGTGACCCCCCAAAATAATCATATTTGAACTGGGGACCCCCCACCCTGACAAGCACTTGGAATTGTACGAGTTGAGGCATTACATTTAGTTTGACTCAGTTCCACAAATAAATATAGTGAAAATAGCAGATCTACAAGCTCTACAAGCTAGTCACAACGCCTTGCATTGTGAGGCGTTGTGCGCTTGTAGATCTGCTATTTTCAGAAGCTTTGCCTCTTTCTTATATCATTTGACAATTTGGCCAATGTTTGACCAGTTTTTATATAGTTTGTTGATTACTTTTGATGCAGTGATGGTCTTGGGTTTTAGTATTAAAAAGGTCTCGAAAGTCCTTAAATTGTAACTTCGCTGTCATCTGGGGAACCACTGATCTAAGGTCATCTCCAAAAGTGCACCTCTCTCCTTCTTCTGCCCAAGATCAACTGAGCAGACCAAGTGCTGATACAAAGAAGTGCTATAGTACAAAGACCCCCCCCCCCCCCCCCCCCCGCGCGCACACAGCCGAGCCTTTTCATAAAAGGGCCAGAGGTTGTAAAACTAAAAGGAAAATTAAAACGGGATGTTATTGACCATACTGACACGGCCGTTTTGCTACCAGATGCATTCCTGGAGGTTGGAACAGGGCTGCGTACAGACGGCAGGTTAACAGTTGAGGCGCTAACCTTTAAGGTAATTGGTAAGGACAGGATATGGAAACCTCAAATGTAAAAAAAAAAAGAAATGTGTACTTTTCAGGATTCAAATGCAAAAACAGCAAAAGTAGCAGATCTACTATTTTTGACACTTTTGTGTGACACTGCTGTAGTATGATTAAGTAGGGCGTTAATTTCCCCCAAAAAAACACAAAAAGGTAGAATTTGGAGATAAGAGGTTTCTGCCCGACAACAATATTTATGTCCACTCATACAGTGGGGGGGGTATACCAGAGGCTTTCATGGAGGTTGGAACAGGGCTGCGTACAGAAGGCATGTTAACAGTTGAGGCGGTAACCTTTTACGGTAATTGGTAAGAGGACAGGATATGATGTTTGGCCTTAATTGTGACACATGGTGTTGGCATGCGGGGGAAGGTGGGGGGGTGAGGGGGTGGGGTGGGTCGAAGACAGTGAACCATGACATTAACTGCCTCAACCGTTGTGTCTTCTAGGTCTTACATGCTTTACTGTGTGCCCTTCATTTCCTGTCCCCCGAGAACCCCCCCCCCCCCTTGTTCTCGTGCCGACCTTTTCACCATTTTCTCTTTCTCAGTGGTGGATAGTAACTAAAGTACATTTACTCAAGTACTGTACTCAAAGCGGGACTATGTAACTTGTTGTTTTACTTTGTCCATTCTGTATGGTAGAGTATGTTAATACAATGTAACTTATACCATTGGGTGGTTGTATTTTGTCTCCCTGCTTTTCTATCAAAGATAGACGAATTTTACGAAGATAGACCCTACGAATAGACACCTCGACAAATGTTGTGGTTCCCCAGAAAAAGTAGTTAACATACAGTAGCATCACAATCATTTTAACCGCTTTATCCATTTATATGTTGGCTATTCAAAAATAGCAGATGTACAAGCTCGTAGCGTTCATCTGCTATTTTAGAATCTTTTTTTTTCGGGGGGGGGGGGGGGGGGATTTTGAATAATTTCAATAATGAATAACTTGGCTAACTAACTTGGTCCCTGGCACAAAACCTTTTCAGATGGGGGTCCGCGGCCAAATACGTATCAATTTGGGGTTCATTGACATGAGAAAGTTTGAGTAACACTGACCTATAGGCTCCCTCTGCTGTTTGATGCGGGGATTCCGGTGGGGATAGGCATGGGCTCAGCCTTCATGATGAAAGTGTGGGGAACTGAGCTGAAGTGTGTGCGTGTGCGTGTGCGTGTGCGTGTGCGTGTGTGTGTGTGTGTGTCTCAGATCAGCGGTGCTATGGGCTGAGGAGGCGCCAGACACACACCATATGCTCCTTGTGAGTGCAAGGACAGAATCAGAACCCCGTCTTGTCACACATGTCTCTCCTCACTCTAGGACAGTGGTTCCCAAACTTTTTCCAACCCTGACAAGCACTTTGATTTGGAGTTGCATTACATTTTGGCCAGTGCTTGACCATATTTTATAGTACAGTTTGTTGATTACTTTTGAGGTCTTAAAAGTCCTTAAATTGTCACTTTACAAACTGTGCAAACACCCTGTGTACACTTATACTGTAGGTTTGTTTACTGTTGAGTGAGAAAATAATGTTGCACATTAAATCATCTGGGGACCCCTCAACATCATTTGGGGGCCCCCTTGGGGGGGTCCCGACCCACAGTTTGAGAACCACTGCTCTAGGAGACTACAGTGTACATACAAATGCAAAAAAAAACTAAACAAAACAAACAAACAGAAAGATGAGCAGGGCTAGACAAAAACCTCAGGAACGCGAAGGCGCAAGCCGCAGATATTTATCCCCCACCCCCGTCATAAATCCCATAACCGCCACTGTCTGCTCTCTATGTCTGTCTTTATTTGAACCTGTGTTTATGCTGCTTTGACATGCTTTGCTATACAACAGAGTCTGAGACACAGCAAAAAGACCAGGTAATTTCTGAAGTAAGGGGGGGGGGGATAAAAATAGATAAGAGCAACCCACACGGGGGGCGGAGGTCCACATTCGTTTTAATCAGTGCATGAAACCAACCAAAACAAATTAATGAAACAGAACATGAACTGTTCCTGAATTATGAATGCAACCGAGGTCTGGAATGTTATTTCAGCTTAATTATTTACACACAATCAACAAAACAAAGCATAAATAGGGCAGCGGAAATAATGAAGGGTGACTTTTCTTTCCTAATGAAATGTAACATTCTATACACCGGTGTCTGATTTAGCTACGATGATAAGATGCAGTGTCAGAGTTTATGGGAAAGTACCGAAGCCTGGTTCAACTCTCGAGACAGACTTTTTTTTTTTTCTCCTGAGTTTCAGTTGGAAAAGCTCTCCCCTGGAAAAGACACAGACTCCTGTCCTCCCTAAACACACAGAAAGATAAAAGGTGCAAACTGGAACCGAAACTGGTTCTTCAGTGATGCCATTGAACAGTGGTTTTGAACCCTTTTCATATCAAGGTCCATTATTTATTCGGCATTTGAGCCACGGACCACCATTTGATGAGATTTAGACTCTCAGACCCAAGACTTAGAATATTTTGTTATCGTTGGATACGATTTTGTCCACAATTCCATGCTGTATTGATGTGGTACCATACGAGAGACAACAGGAAAACTTTGATCAAAATAACAATTCTTTAATTATGTAATGCAGATGTTTAACAATTTAACTCTTGAGAGCGTAAAATGAAAACAATGAGACCCGTAGGAGTCCATTTGGGGGTTCCAGCTGGGGACCACCTGGAACCCCCTCAAGGACCACTGGTGGTCCCCGGTTCTATATCAGTGATATTCAACTGGTTGCCCGTGGGCCACATCCGGCCCCAGCTGAGCTTTCATTTGGCCCCTGGAACACATTCCTTATTCCAATTTACAATGTAGGCATTTAGCAGATGCTCTGGTAACACTTTATAATAACTACACACTATAAAGCATTAGTTAAGCATTAGTAAATGCTTAATTCATCATGAACTCATCATTAGTAAAGCATTATTCTTACATTACTAAGCATTAGTAAACACAGTTATAAATGGTTCAACTATACACTATTAAGCATTAGTTAACTATTAGTGAAATACTTAATTCATCATTAATTCATCATTTGTATAGCATTATTCATTACGTTACTAAGCATTAGTAAACACAGTTATAAACCTTTCAACTATACACAATTTACAATTAGTTACGCATTAGTAAGTACTTAAGTAATCATGAATTCATCACTTATATAGCATTAATAAGCGTTTGTAAACACATTTGTAATCGTTGTATTGCCCATTGATAACCTAATCGGTAATGTGCTTAATAACTGTATTCTCATACTTTATAAATGATAGATTCACCATTTATAAATAGGTATTATATCAATTTACAAACCAGTTATTTATGAGTTGTTAATGGTTCATAGGATCATTTATAAAGTCTAAGTAAGCACCATATACAAGCCACTTTTATGCATATTTATGTGAACATTTGTACATGGTTAGTGAGTGTATTAATACATGTTTTATAAACACTTATTCATACTCAATAAATGATTTATTAAGGTAGTTACTACTTGTTAGTTAAGTATTTTGCGTGAGCCCATGTAAAGTGAGGACTATCTATGCCTTATAAAGCATTTACAAATTATATAGCGTGAGCCTATGTAAAGTGAGGACTATCTATGCCTTATAAAGCATTTATAAATGAGATAGAAGCAGTGATATAGCAAATGTAAATATTTATTGCAACAAACGACACCGAGACAGACAGAACATGGCCCTTGCAGAGTCATAATAAAATAAACATGTTTGTACTGTATGAAAAAAAAAAAAAACTGCAATACTATTCACAAGTAAACATAGCTGAAAAAATAAATGTAGCGCCCCACCCCTGCCTGTATTAACCAGAGTACCAAAGATGGGACGTTCTGAGTTCTTAACGTCCTAAGTTAAAGTTTTACCTTTACTCAAACTCCATAGTGTGTAATGAAATTCAATCACTACAACCTGTAAATAATTATTTCCAGACACTGCATGTATATTTTAACATCCTTTACTTGAATTGTTAGAATTTAATTTGTGTACCCAACACTGACAATAAAGGATTAAATAACAATGAAAAAAAAACAATGAACGAACACAAATAGGCATCAACAATTCTTAATACTAATAAATTGGACTTGTAATACACTTAAAATAATGAACCTTTTAAGCCTGTATTACTAAAAATGTAATGACTTTGAAACAAAAATAAACCTATGGTATAGTATGGTTTGTAAAACCCAAAACCCTCAAATTAAATAGTTTTAGAACTAAAACCTTCCCTATTTCTAATTAATACTACTCTAACCTGCTAACCTCCTACTAACTCTGTACACACCTCAACACAAAAGAACACAAATACCATTAAATCAGATACCATTACATTTGTGGGCCCACACACACACACACACACACACACACACACACACACACACACACACACACACACACACACACACACACACACACACACACACACACACACACACAAAATAACAAACGTTGCAGGCCTGTTTGGTGATACTTGAGCAGCAGTAAAGACTACCTCTTCACTAGGAGAGCAATACAGTCACTTACAGCAGCTGAAGGGTTGGCAAAGATGTCAGGATGAGGCTAGGGTATGGTGGGGCATCCAAGACTACCTCTTCAGTGGGAGAGCAACACAGTCACTTACAGGAGAGAAGCTGAAGAGATGACAATGATGATGGATCCACAACTAGCAGAACCACTTCTTCATCAGACAACCCAGAGCTCACAGTCCAGCATTCCAACACACCCCAGCAAGGATGACAGTCTTTGAGTCCAGTAGCTGCTAGCCAG
Organism: Gymnoscopelus microlampas; assembly: GCF_963454915.1. Taxonomy (NCBI): domain Eukaryota; kingdom Metazoa; phylum Chordata; class Actinopteri; order Myctophiformes; family Myctophidae; genus Gymnoscopelus; species Gymnoscopelus microlampas. Next base: position 23,141,328 of record NC_139959.1, read on the forward strand.
TAAACAGGCTAATGATGAATGCTAGTCCTTGACTACAGTTAGCTATTTAGCAAACAAAGCCAAATGTAGTGCTGAATAGCTTTCCACTCTGTCTTGCTATTAATCACTGAACACCTGAATATGACTCCTGTCAATACTCTTGACTAGCACAGATGCATTTTTCCAAAAACGATTATTTTTAAAACATAAATTGCACTGAATAAACGTTTTTCTCTTCCATTCCACTCTCACTCACTTCCTCCTTCTTCTCCCCCTTTTTTCTGACTCCTCCCCTCTCTCCACACAGCTCTCCATGTCCATCAACTTGGATGTCCCGCCCCATAACCAATGACAATCATTCAAACCAGAGTGAACATTTTAACATGACAAACAAGTGTAAAATAACACCCTCTGAAGGAATATTTACTTAGCCTTTTAATATGAATTAAACCAACCTTTTAAAGTTTTGCTTTAGGCTTAGATTATGGACAACTAAATGATAAACGTTTTTTAATATAAATGAATTAGACACGTTTAATGTTTTACTTTAGCAGATATTGAACTATTAAATGATTTCCATTTGACTGCTTACTTTAAGCAAATAAACAGGACTTTAGACCTAGGGTTTTTCCATCAGGGCTACATAAATAAGGTCTTGTACTGTACGAAAATAAACAATCTGCAATCTTGTGGCTGAATAAAGTGGATCACAGTGCCAAATGCAAATGTGTCAAAACTCAGCAAATAAATATTTTACATCCATCTAAACCATTGGTTCTCAAAGTGGGGTCCGGGGTCCTTGAGGGAGTTCCAGGGGGTCCCCAGCTAAATGATAGATTAGGCACAAATTGATATAATACCTATTTATAAATGGTGAATCTATCACTTATAAAGTATGAGAATACAGTTATTAAGCACATTACCGATTAGGTTATCAATGGGAAATATAACGATTACAAATGTGTTTACAAACGCTTATTAATGCTATATAAGTGATGAATTCATGATGACTTAAGTACTTACTAATGCGTAACTAATTGTAAATTGTGTATAGTTGAAAGGTTTATAACTGTTTACTAATGCTTAGTAACGTAATGAATAATGCTATACAAATGATGAATTAATGATGAATTAAGTATTTCACTAATAGTTAACTAATGCTTAATACTGTATAGTTGAACCATTTATAACTGTGTTTACTAATGCTTAGTAATGTAAGAATAATGCTTTACTAATGATGAGTTCATGATGAATTAAGCATTTGCTAATGCTTAACTAATGCTTTATAGTGTGTAGTTATTATAAAGTGTTACCGATGCGCTTAATCCAGAGCGATTTACAGTAAGCAAGGTAAACATGAGGTAATACGTTAATGCATAGAAGTAATCTAGGATCATCGGTAAACCAATAGCCATCATCAGTCTAAACAGTATACGGTAATATTAAAAAAAATCACACCCAGTGTGAAGTGGGCGGTGTGTGGTCATCACAACATGACTAACAAACTAAAAAAACACAAAAAACACAAAAAAACACAAATGTGTTTTTTAGCGGTGCTAGCCGCTCTATACCTTTAGGTATAGAGCCCTCTATACCTGGCTTTTGCGTCAACGTTCTGATTGGTCAGACACGTCAACAAAGTGATTGGTCAAGCTTCACGTGACACGTGGCTATAAACACATTATAAACACTTATTGATGACAAAATGTATCAAAGGCGCCGCTACCTTCACACAGGTGTGTTTTTTTAAGTCCATACTGCTATTCATAGGGCTGCACATGTGTCATGTGTTTCGCTAGCCAATCACAGTCCTGAATTTGCAAAGTCAGCCAGTGGTGATGACACTAGCTGTAATGTGATTGGCTGACTTTGCAAAAGTATAGATTTGCATTGACTGTGGAAGGGTTAGCGTTGTAGACTGCAAATGCCAATCACGGTGCAGGATTGGTCAGTGTCCAAACCTCACTTATAGGGGGCGGTTACACCACCCCAAAAAGGAAATATGTACATCTGCACAAGAACCCAAATGTGGGTAAATGCATTCTTTGGTGAGTAAATTATGGAGACCATCCACTAGGGGTGTCACGATTCACTTACCTCACGATTCGATTCAAAATCGATTCCTAGGGTGCCGATTCGATTAAAATTGCGATTCTGCGATTAATTGATATTCGATTCGATTCTGCGATTTATTGCGATTTTCTAGGGTGCCGATTCGAATAAAATTGCGATTCTGCGATTAATTGATATTCGATTCTGCGATTTATTGCGATTTTGTACCCCAAATCACTTTGCTTTAATTATACTAGAACATTTTAATATAATATAAACCATGAAAAGTTGAATCATACACTTCAATGCAGCCAGATCATGTCAGTCAGTCTTTCTGACATTGATTTCAGACAAAGTGCCAGTGAAAAAGGTACTAACTTATACATTTATTTATTTATTTATTATTATTATTTTTTAATAAAAAATCGATTTTAATATTTTGATTCGATTTTTAAAATCGTGGCATTAAGAATCGCGATTTATTCATGAATCGATTTTTTTTGACAGGCCTACCATCCACCACTCTGGGCAGTTTGTATTTCCTAATATTCTACTGTAGATCTGCTGTGCTTTGTGTTGTCGTAGCACGTCTGGAGGGTAACTAGATTTTGTAGATATATTTCTGAGTTTTGAGTGTCTGTTGTCCATTACACCAAAGACAGAATTGTCCTTCTGCATCCATTAGCTATAGTTTTGAGTGGATTTTATCCATCTTCCATCTCCTACATCTTCATCCACTTGTAGGTTTTATACAGTACGATTCATTTCATCCTCAATAGCGTCCTGGGCTGAATAATGGTCTGACGCTCAACTCATGGTACTTGAAACACATCATATTAGCTTGTGCCCTTATCAGCCGGAAGCTCAAAAAGAAAGAAACTGTCTTTCATGTAAACACTTTGCCTTGCCAGCCTGCATCCACTACTCTCAATGACACTTCCATTACAGGGACCTGTGCATGCACATAACACACTGAAATATCTACTTTCTCAATATCCAGATCAAAGCCTTTCAAACATAAATGCAGTATGAAGCAGGCCCTAATAAGTTACCATAATGGACTATTGTCCATTGTTGTGTCCTGTATACAACAAGCGGTCAAATGGTTAACCACGAACATGGTCTTGTGGCCCCCAACTTCAAGTCATTTTTACAATTGTGGCCCCCTGCCTAATCTAGTTGAATACCCCTGTTCTAAATTGTCAGAATCAGAGCTCGTTTATGGGCTAAAAGAGCTCCTCCTGAGTCTCTTCAGTCACTGTACAATGGATGTCAATGGGGAGCATATCTTGAATTATCCATTTCTAGTCAATTCGAGCAATTATTTTAGATTTTTTGCCCACTTTCGGAGTTACGGCATGGCAAGGTAACTACACAACCCAAACCTCTACCAGAGTGGTCTAGCCCTTTAAATCCTTTAACCGTCCCATCCCTACCAGACCAGACATAATGCGCAAAAAGTTCATAAATCAGTCATTCTTGACCTTTTTAAAAATCCAAATCCTCAGTGTTTACTTAAAGGTCTAGCATAAGAAAACAGCAGGGTCTGGAGGTGAAGTCAGTGCCACCCTGCTCCTGGAGTCACTAGAATAACAATTAGGAAAAGGGGGGAGCATGCTCCATTACACCTGTGGTATGTGAGCCGAAGAGAGAGAGAGAGAGAGAGAGAGAGAGAGAGAGAGAGAGAGAGAGAGAGAGAGAGAGAGAGGGGGGGGGGGGGGGGGGTATGCGTTACAGACGCAGGCAGCCGTGTCTAACCGGTAACAAACACAGACACAGGATAAATGTCTCCTTTGTTAGTGTGTGTTTGTGGTTCCAAGCCGATCCACTGATCACAGGCAGCTACAAAAGGTTCACCATACAGGGGGGGGATTATCCACTTTCAACCTGGCGTCCCTTTTGTGGTTCACGTCATTAAAGTCAGTGGTTCTCAAACTTTTTCATGTCAAGGACCCCCATTGATATGTATTTGGCCACGTTTTTACTAACCTTTGACAAATCATAGAATATTAATCTTCACAACGATCCACCGGGTGATCGCCTCAAAAGACGTAGGGGGGTCTCGGGAGACAAAAGCGTTCAATATGGGCAGCTGAATTGTGTGTAGTGGGTTGAGAGAGTGGCCTTTCAAGTGGGAGATCAAGGTTCAATTCCAGCTTTGGGTACTAAGAACATTATGAAACTGTTGTTTCGGATGGTTTTATGTGTTTGGTTTGTCTAATATGGTTTAATGTGATAAACATCGTTGTTTATAAAGAAACAATCTCTTTTGCAATCATCCAATCCATTCTAATTGTTGACAGAACATTTTTATGCTATTGATTTTTTTCCTGTCCTGGGGACTTTGGAATTTGGAATACATTAGAATACTCATTATTACAAATGTTGGTGACCTGAGTTCAATTCCACGCACAAAGAATAATACATTGTTTCTGCATTATTTTCTATGTTTACAAAAAAATAAAAAATAACAATCACTTTGAAATGCATTCACCCTTCCCCTGTTGCTAATAATGTACTGTAGGGTTCATGGACTCACATGCGCCACATCATGGCCGATTAGGCACACTACATGCAATAACACCTCTAAAAACAAGAAAGAAATGACTTGAAGTCATATTCTACCAGGTGTGTGTGTGTGTGTGTGTGTGTGTGATTGTTTTCATAGACCTGATTACTTGTTTTTCGGATTGCTTGTTTCTCTCGCCAAACCTGGCAACATTGAATCTGCGACGCTAAACGCTATAATGTTTTTTATATAAGTGGTGGCAACATTTTTTGACACCACACGGGTCTTCCCAACAATAGCGAAGATTGAAGTCAGTGTGAACATGGCCAAATAATAACTTAATAGCCAAACTAGGTCTAATGAAGCACGCTAGCATTAGGCTAACCCTCCTGCCTGAGGCTGCAGTAAAACTTGCACTGTCTGCAACAACTGTTGCAGTGTGAATGAGGGGAGCGGAGCGGAGCACGGTTACTGCGGGGGGGGCGGGCCGTCTCCCCATTCGTGTCGCCATTGGCTTAAAGGAGTGAAGGACTCTTCGAGCACCTGGTAAAAAGTGTGAAAGGTGGGACCACAGGTACTTGGTGGTGCTCCTGTGGTACCAGGGAGGTACTCAGATGGTAATCTCTCAAGAACAGATTCTGCTCTCTGCTTGAATCTGTCGGGGGGGGTTCGTCATAACATGTACGCACTGGCCTATAAGTGGGCGTGCCTTCAGATCAGGAAGCAGGCCGCGCTTTACCCAATCAAATGTAGCGGGCGGGATTTACTGTCTGTGCTCTCGCTTCCCACTAAAAACAAACGGAAACTCATTTAACAAAAGCGTCCTCGGAGCAGACAAAACCACGGAAAGATATTCACATTTTAACTTGCTCTTTCATCATAGAAACAAGTGGGCTTATAACCAAAACGATCCATGTTCTCTGGGAGAAGTGGTGTTAGTGTTCCGTGTAGAAATATTGTTAGTGGGAATGAAAACATAGTCGCACCACCGGAAGTGAAAGGCTGAAGGCAGACCAAAACCCCGGTTTCCTTGCATACGGGTGCTACATTGAGCCCCCCCCCCAGAGCCAAGTGAAATAGTAAAAAATAGCAGAGGGCGCTGTTTTTCCTATTTTATTCGGCGATGGGTTCCCAGATTGCTCAGATGGTACCACTGCTCTTATCAAGTGACTGTAAGTTATTTTCGCCAAAAATAATATTTTTTTCTAAATTGAATATCAACAAAGTGAACGGGCAGTTTTTTTTGCAACCATGTGATTTGCTACTGCTTTGCTTCTCTGCAAGTCAAATGGTGACACCCAGGTTAGCGAACAGCACCATCTTGTGGAAAACCACTGAAAACACACCACTCGTCATACTCAATGGCAGTGTGAGCCTCGGGCTAACTGACGAGTGTACTCGTTAGTGGCAGTCAATGAGTTCAAATGATTGTGACTCTGTATTAACCCCACTTTGAGAACCACTGCATTAAAAGGTATTAGGTGAAAATGGTCAAAAATTTGAAAAACATTGCCGTACCTGAATGTCCAGGGATCTTGTTGGTCACTGTGTTGCTGAGCAGGTCCCAGATAAAGAGGTCCCCAGACCGTCCCCCTGACAGAACTGTGTTCCCGTCCCAGCAGAAACACCTGTGGACCCACAAACAAAGTATCATCATGAGTTTCAACATTAACCTGTTCATTGAAAATCGATGACTTTAGTTTCCAGTGGAGAATAATAGGGCCCAGAATAGGGACACTCGGGCAGTGGTTCTCAAACGTTTTCGTGTCAAGGAGCCCCAGTGCCAGGGACCCCCAGAAGTGTTCAAAATTCAAAATTATTCAACATTTTTCAAACCCTTTCAAGATGTTTCTAAAAATGTTCAAAAATAGCACAAAGTGATGCTGCGAGCTTGTATACCCCCCCCCCCAAGAACCCCACTTTAAAAACCACTGCATTAAAAGTATTAGGTGAAATGGTAAAAAATAAAAAATAAAAAAAGACCTTGTAGATCAGGGGTATTCAACTAGATTAGGCAGGGGGCCACAATTGTAAAATGACTTGAAGTTGGGGGCCACAAGACCGTGTTCGTCGTTAACCATTTGACCGTTTGTCATATAGGACACAACAATGGACACATGGCCATTATGGTAACTTATTAGGGCATGCTTCATACTGCTTAAATGCAGTTTGATATTTGAAAGGATAATTTCCGTGCCAGTCCTTTAATGCACAGGCTTTGATCTGGATATTGAGAAAATAGGAAGTAGATATTTCAGTGTGTTATGTGCATGCACAGGGCCCTGGCATGGAAGCGTCTTTGAGAATAGTGGCAGGCTGGCCAGGTGAAAGTGGTTACATGTTCATATGAAGGAAAGTTTTTGAGCATCCGGCTGATAAGGGCACAAGCTCTTATGATGTGTTTCAAGAACCATTATTCAGCCAAGGACGCTATTGAGGATGAATGAATCATACTGTATAAAACTTACAAGTGGATGAAAATGTAGGACATGGAAGAAGGACTAAATCCATTCAAAACTAGCTAATGTATGTAGAAGGACTATTCTGTCTAACAGCCACTTAAAACTCAGAAATAGCTGCTTTCATTCCGTACAACCAACCATTAATTTATTTTCAAGGTAAACCAAGAACCTATCATCAGACAGTATAATACAAATAAAGTTTCAATGTGCAGATTTATTTTTATGTTTATATTACTGTATACTGTATAGACTGATGATTTACACAATGGTTATTGGTCTACCTATGATCTTAGAATACTATGTCTATGCATTTGATGTATTACGTCATGTTAACCTTGCTTACTGTAAATCGCTCTGGATTAAGAGCGTCTACTGCTAAATGCCTGAATTGTAAATTGTACTTTGGAATATGGAATGTGTTCCAGGGGACAAATGAAAGCTCAGCTGGGGCCGGATGTGGCCCGCGGGCCTCCAGTTGAATATCACTGTTGTAGATTGTTGATTAAAAACGGTCTGGGGGGCTCACAAAAAACCTGAGTAGACGATAAAATGACCAAAAGTTTTTTTGAAAGTGAAATATCCCTTAGCTGTTTTTGAAACACCAATGTACGACTATAAGACTAGTATGAAACAGGCACTTAAATGGTTATAAGGACAACATTCCCTGCCTCTCTATCCCTGAAACCTGGCTTATCGCAGCATGGAAAAGCTGCAGTGCTTGTTTCAAAGCCGCTAGCAGCAATGCAGAAAGTTTCCATTAACTTCTCCAGCTAAACGTAAACAACAAAAAAAGCAACGGCCTAAACAGAGGAGCTGGAGTGATCCCAGCACAGGAGGGTCCGGTGATGAGGGAGGGGGGGGTGGGCGGCTATGCTTCTGAGATGAGTCAGCGGGACATAGCTGAGAGTCGCAGATGAAAAGCAACTGAAGGAATATTGGCTTGATTCTTAAATGTTGCCTCCTGACTTGGTGGTCGTGTTCGGTACACAACTCAGTCTTCACTGTGTGGATCAAACGCGGCTATGTTTCTGCTCAGTGTTTGCCGTTTGTGTGCTTGTCGCTCCAATCCTCTGCATAGGAGAGGCTTGTTGCACTGTTTAGGGGCGGCCATAGCTGAGTGGTTAGTGAGCCCGCCTAGGGAGCCAGAGGCCCTGGTTGCCCCAGGTTCGATTCCAGGCCAGCCCAGCATATGTGTCGATGAAATGAAATTTGTCCCTGAGCAAGACTCTTAACCCCTAATTGCTCACAGGTTCTCATTGGAAACAAGACCGCAAGGACTTTCATGAACGACCTGTTAAAAGGCATTATCCTTATCCTTATCAGTTCAACAAGAACAGTATATTAAACCTATATTATTACATACTGTAACCCATTAAGACCTGAGGCCGATTCTACAAATGTCTTCTAAATCCTAACAGTTTTCTGAAACACTTATGTTGCTACAATATCAGTGGTGCTCAAACGTTTTCATGTCAAGGACCCCCAAAATTATATGTATTTGGCCGCGGACCCCCCCCCCCCCCCCCCCCCATCTCAAAATAATTATTTCCAGGGACCCCCCCGAAACAAAGATTTGAGTTACAAATGTTTGCTTTAAAAATATATTCAAAGATTTGCAAACATTTTCATGATTTTTCAAAAATAGCAGATCTACAAGCTCACAGTGCGGCACTCGGTGCCGCGCTATGAGCTTGTATATCTGCTATTTTTTAATTGTATAAAATAATGTTAAAAAAATAATAAAGTGGTTCAACTCTAAAATGGCAGATGCATTCCCGGTCTTAATGGGTTAATATAATTATATCTTATTTGCAATAACATTCATGGTGGAGTTGTATGTTCGTAACGGCAGCAGACCTAATAATATATTGCCATTACTATAAGCTAGTTGGAGAGTTCCAGGCGGGTCAAGCAAGCAGCCGTATCCAGCAGGAGAGCTAACAGGTGGGCGTAAGAAATACAAAAACTCGGTGCCAACTCTCAAGGTGCCCATGGCGCCCAGAAACAATGGATGCTGAGAGCGCCGAAACACAATGTGTGATGCTGGGACGACGTTCAAGGTTCAACTTTAGTGTCAAGTAAAGGCACGTGAAATCCATTGTGCGCTAAACACCAACACAGCAGCTACAGTCTCAAGAGTACCACGTCAAAAGCTCAGTGTCAAAAGTAATCTATGTTAAAACTAAGCTGCTTAAATAAATAAACAATCTATAGATCTAAACTACCTAAAAGTGCAAACTGCATTGTCATAGGTTCAATACATGTGACCATATAGTCCTGGGCAGGGCCATGTAATGTTCAATGTGTGTGGAGAGCCAGCACCTCTTTACCATAGAAATGCATTTGGCAGAAAAGCGCTGGCAGCTCAAAAATGCTTTCTTTGGAGTAGACTCCTAAGACTCTCCATCCAGACCCACATGTACTGTACAAGCCTGAGATCAAATCCTAAATGGTCCATTCTGGTTTGTTTTGTAGACGTCTAATCATGAACGGCTTCAAAACCGGCAACAGTACAAGAATGCTATACTAATTTACTGGGTAGAATAGAAATGAAGCAGCATTTTAAGCTGGCCAGGAATCTATTTGAATAATTAAAACAACGTGGGAGGGAGGAAAGGAAAACGTGGCTGCTCCGAGGTTACTAACACATCGCATTGCTTGTTGATTGACGGGTGTATCAGAGCATAACCCAGATTACATGACGAACTGATTTCACTGAGTTAAATCAACAAATGCTTTTCTTGCGTAACTGACTGAAACAGCACTTCCCTCACACCTTATCTCAGTATGTTGGATCAGTATGTTGATTATGTTTTCGCCCCTGTCTGTGTATATGTCTGTGTGTGTGTGTGTGTGTGTGTGTGTGTGTGTGTGTGTGTGTGTGTGTGTGTGTGTGCGTGCGTGCGTGTGCGCGGGCGCGCACAGCTAATCTCGGAAACCGCTGGACCGAGCATCAGTGGCAAACTTTTCCACGCGCACATCCAGTAGGCCAAGGAAGTACCTACAACAACATTAATATGGTGGGCGGGAGATAAGAGGCTTGTGTTTACTCTTTATGCCAATGCGTGAGTGCATGAGTGCAAGACCCCCATGTGTGCTGTTGGCCCCGCAAGCACATGGCCTGATTAAGGGATTAGCGGCATTCAACTTCCAAACAGCATGCAAGAGGAAAGGTGAAAGAACAGATAGGAGAGAGTGTGTGTGTGGGGGGGGGGGGGAAGGAAAGCATGTTGCTCAATAAAGAGTACAGTTTGGCACCTGTTTCTCCAGCTGATCTAATTACTTTCCCATTAACGCTACACTGGGGTTGGAACCTAGGGGGCTCGGAGACAGACTCATCTGAAATTGTCTCTTTATAACTGCTCTAATGGTCGTACCGCTGTGCTCGGCACCGCGGCAAAGCCTAATTGTAGGCACGCAAAAAGGCCCAATTTCTCTCTAAAAAAAGCCATTTGCGCACCGGACGGCTATGGGAGGATTTCATCTTTTTCTTTTTTTTAAGACCACATTAGGACAAACTGACACACAACTAGTAATTTCCACTCTGAGAATGTAACTAAAGGGAGAAGTCAGAAAAGCAGGCTGGTGCTCCCGTGGCAAGAGCAATGGTGGTCACAGTCGTTGACGTAACCGAGACCCCCAGCAGTCCCGCCCCCAACCCATATAACTCCATAATGTGACACCTCCACAAGTATATTCATGGAGTTGACATGGAAGGCAAAATGGCCATGAGGTCAAAATGACACAAAAGATTATCATCGGCGGATGGGAAATGTCAATTTTTATCAGAATCACAATCAGCTCAGGCACTTTATTTGCCAAGAATGATAAGTCTGCAGGAATATGTCTTGGTGACATTGCTGCGGGGAGATATGGACATCGGTACTGACACACACACACACACACACACACACACACACACACACACACACACACACACACACACACACACACACACACACACACACACACACACACACACACACACACACACACACACACACACCTCTCCTTTAGTGCTGGTAGGCACAGTGCTCGACATGCGGTTGACACAGACTATACATATCCCTTTAAAAATATACATTCTCATGAGACATGGAGGATAGGCTTGCCGCGTTCAACCACGCCTGACAGTGTCTGTATAATGGTAGGGGTTGATGGCTTCCAGCCAGGTAGGAGGCTACGGTGGCCCAGAGGTTAGAGAAGCCAGCTCGGTTACCTAGTTACCTGCCGCCTCTCTCCTCACGCCTCCTGCCAACATTTCTTAGCAACTAGCCCTATACATACAGCAATACATTTTTTCTTTCTTTTTCTTATTTTTTTTCCTATAGAGACTTGCCCAAAATAGAGTTGTTAAGTTGGAAGATCTTAGCAGAGAGAGAAGCTAAATTAGTCATCATCCTATCATCAAAATCTCTTCTGCCCGGTTCTCCTCAGTGGCTGGAGCAATTGATCTGCATTTAGACACATCCATTCACCATTACCATGTGCACGGAACACCGAAGCCCGCTTTTCGCTTTCCCCAAATGTCAGCTGTTTATTAGCCTTTTTGTGTTCGCTGGCTCCTGGGTTGCCAAATAATGTGCTTGAAACAAGCGCCGGTGTTGCCACATCCGTGAAACAAGTGGACCATGACGTGCGCGTTAGGTGCTCATATCCCCCGACGGGTATGGTCTAGTTATATCTAATTAATACAAATATCACAGGTTCAAGGCCACAACATGCAAGGCCTACAGTGTCCAGCAGTAAAACCCTTGCCAACCATTACACTGGCCTGGGTTTGCTTCACCGGCGGTGATGCCTCCAGTTCTGCTGGGCTCTCTAACTAACTCAACAGACCGTTCGCTAAGCTTCGCCCCTCACCCCTCCTTCCCCAGACACGGATAATACTGAGGGGGTCCACTGAAGGCAGTGAAAGAATTTTCTTAGCCAAAAGATGGCAATGCACTCTAGGGTATAGCATCAGAAGACAGAAGACTGGTGTAGAATGGTCAGTGACTCTGATGACATCACTGAAACTCATCTGAGCGTGTCATAATAGTCCAGGCCACTAAGTCCATTTTTATGTTACAATAGTTCACTTTGTGATACAAGCGGCAAATTTGGCATGAATAATGCCTAGGACCTACTTTTGCAGAAAAGCCCGTTAGCCACGCAAAAAAAAACAATATGGCTGCCATTTTCCAAAATGGCTGCTGGCGAAAGACATTTTATGTGTATTTTGACCTGGATTGTGATTGGATTATCCAATTTTGATTATTTTGGCATCAGAATATAGTTTTGACTCCCCCCCGCCCCCTCCCCCTGTTAGCCACGCAAAAGAAAACAATATGGCTGCCTTTTTCCAAAATGGCTGCTGGGGAAAGACATTTTACAGTATGTGTATTTTGACCTGGATTGTGATTGGATTTTGATTATTTTGGTATCAACATATGAGTTACCCCCCCCCCCCCACCCATGTCTGGATCACAAATTGTTCTAATCGTCACTTTTGCAGGCACTCAGCTGTGTGCACTGAACGCCAAAGCGGTAGCACTTGCATCTACCACGACGTTAAGTCTGGCACCGGCTTTTGTCAGTTGTTCACAGATCTGGGCAATTGGTAGAGTGTCATCCACGCTACTTGCCAAATGTCATCTTCTGCTCGCCATCCCCAGCTGGCAGGGCTCTCTGTATGACATTTGACATACAGTTACCTGGCTTCAGACAGGGGCAACTTGATAAGTGGCATGCTTCACATGATGTGCAAGAGATGCCCTCATCATAGGACCTCTGCTTCCATGCAAACAGGTACAATCTTGCATCATCAACCCCATCACCAGCGCTGTTCTTTTCATGCACTGTTACTGGTGGATATTGACTGAGTTTCTGGAAGACATGAGACACTTCAGGCCACACTTGCCGGGTTTGCCATGCTGTCTTTTTGCCTTTTCCCACGAAAGGTTGACACGACATCACATCCAGTGAAAGTGTGAAAGAAAAGGATGCCAATGGATTTTTCAGGGCCTAGATTCTTCACCAAATCGTGAACTGGTAACCAACAACAATACAATACAGTAAAGTACAGTACAGTGCTGTTCAATAACAATACAGTACAGCACAGTACAGTACTGTGCTGTACAATAACAGAACAGTAGAGTAAAGTACAGTTCTGTACAATAACAGTACAGTACTGTTCTGTAATGTGTTCGTTTGTCCTGTTTTAAGCGGTTACTTAGTTTTTACTTTACTGTTGTGTTCGTTTTATTTTGTCGTAACGTTTCCTGTCTTGTCTCATTACCTTGTGATTCGTTTTATTTCTCCACCTGTGTCCCGTTAGTCCCTTAGCTCAGTGGTGCGCATTCTGCGCAACCTTTTTACAGTACACCCTCAGAAAACATTTGGATTATCCAATCACAATCCAGGAAAATGGCAGTCATATGTATTTTTTTTTTTTTGCATGGCTAACGGGGGGAGGGGGTGGGGGGGAGTCAAAACTATATTCTGATGCCAAAATAATCAAAATTGGATAATCCAATCACAATCCAGGTCAAAAACCACATAGCATGTCTTTCGCCGGCAGCCATTTTGGAAAATGGCAGCCATATTGGGGTTTTTTGGGTGGCTAACGGGCTTTTGTGAAAAAGTACTGTAGGTCCAGAAGAAACTTTGTGGAAAATTTGGCGCTTGTATCACAAAGTGAAGTATCGTGTCACTAACAGCCCCTACTATAAGGTGAGGTGTTTGACTCTGCCCAGAAAAACTGCTCTCAGGAGGAAATGCCCAAAACAGCCAATTTATATAAATATAATATATCAATATAAATAGACAAAGAAAATGAATAAACCAAGCCCCCAGAACCAAGACATTACATTGAAGTGCATTGGACATGCTGACCATTCATAGGTACTGCAGCTTAAAACGGCCTGGGCCACTGTCACAAACGAGCGAAAACGGTTACGACCAATGGGCTCGATTCACGAGCTTGCGCACGGGGTTGCGCATGGAGGTGACCAACAAATAAATATAGGCCCTGCCCGTCACATTTCACAACCCGGAAGAAGGGGTTAGTTAGGCACATGCGCTGGGTGAGCAACTCAATGCAAGTGGATGGACGGTGATTTCCGGTGCCCTGTCTATTATTTTTTAACTCTATGGAATAAACACAACGAGCGGTACGGTGCGGTATTTGCTCAAACCAGACACCAATACTCCCTTTGGAAGCCACTTCATCACAAACAGCAGCTATCATAAATATAAATGGCTTGAACTGCATGTGTGGTTCTAAACATACTCATGATAATAAAGAGAATGTCTTGGATAGACCGCTGGAATAATAAACGATCATCAATACTACATCTCAGATTTTGAGCGAGGAGGAGGGAGGGAGGACACGACAGAGAAGAAAAAGAGAGAACAGGGTGAGCGAGGCGAAGGGAGTGAGAGAAAACAAAGAATAGGAGACAGGGAGGGAGAGAAAAGAAACAGGCGGTGTAGAGAGAGGCAGAGACAGAGAGTGTTAGAGTGAATGTGAGAGTCTAATATGGAAAACAGAGAGACAAATGAAGGATGAGGGACCTGGGAGAGCAAGAAAGAGAGAAAGAAAGAGAGAAAGAAAGAGAGAGAGAGCAAAAAAAAGGTATTTTTATACTTTGTATGGGCAGAACATTTTCCATCTTACGCTCCCAGATTCACTTCATGACTTAAGCACGCACGCACACGCACACACACACACACACACACACACACACACACACACACACACACACACAGGTAATGGGTGACAACTTGGTTTATCATTCTTACAAATGTGTGCAAACAATGGCGCTGCATGCATGCAGACTCCCACACACACACACACAAAACTCCCTACACCACGCAACAAGCGGCAGCTCGGTTTGAAATTCATACAAACAAACGGGTGTAAACTCAGGCAGGCACACAGGCGCGCACGCACACACGCACGCACGCACGCACGCACGCACGCACGCACGCACGCACACACACACACACACACACACACACACACACACACACACACACACACACACACACACACACACACACACACACACACACACACACACACACACACACACACACACACACACACACACACACACACACACACACACACACACACACACACACACACTTATAACACCAGAGTCATTAAGTAAACCTCCCTTCATTCATCCCAATGTCCATTTCAGAGAGGAGGCTGAATCCCGGCGACATGAAGGTCAGACCTTGTCATATGTGACACAAGAAGAATATCTGACTGACTGACAGTGTGAGAGAGAGAGAGAGAGAGAGAGAGAGAGAGGGGGGGGGGGGGAGAGAGAGGGGAGAGAGAGAGAGAGAGAGAGAGAGAGAGAGAGAGAGAGAGAGAGAGAGAGAGAGAGAGAGAGAGAGAGAGAGAGAGAGAGAGAGGGGGGAGAGGAAGAGAGAATAGCCTGATTTATACACGAATCCACGGAGCGCTGCCCTGCACGCAACCATTGCTGCGGTGTCAGACTCAGTCAGCTGCTGCCATGGTGTCAGTCAGCTGCAGTCACTGACTCCTCACGTCACTCTTTTACCTGATTTTCACTAACTTTTACTAACACTTTACAAAAATGTACAGAACATCGGGACGAACCACCTACGTCAGTCGTCAGGTGCCAATAGGCTAGTTTATGGCTGCTCTGCTAACGGACGGACTGAACCGCAGCAGCAGCTGACTGACACCGCAGCAATGATTGCGCCACCTACAGTGCAGCGCTCCGTGGAGTCGTGTATACTTACACAGTTGCACGTGGGTATTGCACACTGAAAAAGGGAAAATCAACTATCTTGTAAATCTGCTGTTTTTGGGGTGTGCAACGCCCGCGCACAACAAAGTATACCGGGGCGTTATTAGTCCGTCTGTCTCCGGATATCCCTCATTTGAAAAAGGCAAACGCACAGTGCCCTGTAATTAGAGATGTAACAAAACGCCTCTGTCCAATGTTTCTCTCTCTCATCTCACACACACACACACACACACTTTTCCTTTCTGGCATCCTTTCTGGCCTCGGGTTGCAGTGTTGAAGCTTAGCCTGGCGTGCACCAGCGTACAACACCACCGTACACAAGGCCGCGGGTCGAAGAAGCGAAGGCTCCCTCGTGCTCACATGCACTCCGCTCTAAGCCCAGCATCCTTCAGAGCAAGACGTAGGAGACAGTGTGTGAGTGCTTTGTCTGGCATTAATGCTGTTGTGTGCTTTGGCCTTGTTGTAAAAGAAAAGAAAACACTGCAACATTCACCAATGGTCATACTCACAAAAAAGCTACGATTTGTATGGGTTTTGACATCATTCAGATTGCGTACAGCAGTGGTTCTCAAACTTTTTCATGTCAAGGACCCCCAAAATGATATGTATTTGACCGCGGACCCCCATCTCAAATTATTTTGTTCCAGGGACCCCAAGAAGAAAAGATTTGAGTTACAAATGTTGGCTTTAAATACTGTATATATATATATATATTCAAAGATTTGCATACGTTTTCACGATAAAAAAATATTCTTTTGATGAGCCAAACTATAAAATATGGTTAAAGTGGTTAAAATGATTGTGACAACATATTAACTCATTTTGCTGGGGACCCCCTGGTACCCCTCCAAGGACCCCTGGTGGTCCCCGGACCCCACTTTGAGAACCAAGGGCGTACAGCACGAGTTGTACATGTGACGGATACAGATATGGCCATAGTTATTGCCAATTCCCCCCATGTGTACTGTGTTCCCTGTTGTCGCCAACCTCCACTGTAGACATATATGGTGTAGGCCAGTGGTTACTGCTATTTTTGAATGCAACATGCTTGTATATCTGCTATTTTTGAATAGCCAAAGTATATATAAAATATGGTTAAAGTGGTTAAAATGATGCTGACGCTATATTAACTAATTTAGCTGGGGATGCCCTGGTACCATTTATTTCTACTCTGTGTCTCATACAAGGGCTGTGGACACAGAAACCCATCATTAGGCAGGTAATTTAAATATTTATATACATTATTTTAAGCCTGGAACCAAGCCAATGGTGGTCCGTGGCTCAAATGCAGAATAAATAATGGACCTTGATATGAAAAGGGTTGAAAACCACTGCCCTATTAAGCATAAATCGGGCCTACAAGTCGTCGCAAATTGCGAGCTTGTAGATCGGCTCCTTTCGCTATTTTGTACAAGTATAGGGCTTACGTTGTAAAAAGGAGTTACTCTGTAACTCTTTAGCACCGTCGACAGATGAGAAGATCCACAGCTTAACCTGCAGCTGTCCAGCCCTGTTACCCCCATCAGCACACGCACGCACACACACACACACACGCACACACACACACTTGCGCACGGTATTGCAGCTACTTGGGGCGAGTACCTGGATTAGATTCACAGCCGCTCTATCCACATCTCTCTCTATCTTGCCTGTGTGTGTTTGTGTGTGTGTGTGTGTGTGTGTGTGTGTGTGTGTGTGTGTGTGTGTGTGTGTGTGTGTGTGTGTGTGTGTGTGTGTGTGTGTGTGTGTGTGTGTGTGTGTGTGTGTGTGTGTGTGTGTGTGTGTGTGTGTGTTTGTGTGTGTGTGTGTGTGTGTGTGCGCGCACATGCGTGCGTGTGTGTATGTGTGTGTGCGGGTGAGCGTGTATGAGATATGGGGGAGCAAAAGTGGGAGAATAACTTGAATTTGAGTTCGTACATGTGTGCAAACTGTGTGTGCGCGCGTGCGTGCGTGCGTGCGTGCGTGCGTGATTATTCCTCAGCCTGTCAGGGCCCATGAGAAGATGAACCTCTCTCAGTCTTTGAAGAGGCTGCCTGCCATGTTGGCCAGCTGAGTGAGAAAGACATCCTCCATCGTTGGCAATTCAAACTAAATGCATAATGCTGAGGAGTGGATGGATGGGGGGAGAATGCAGAAGCAGCCGCAATGAGGACGGCAGCCTGAGACAAACCTCTGGGCATGCATGTGCAGCAAGATCCTCAGTGTTAAGCCAAGTAGCATCGCACATGACAAATGCACAGAGCCAGTTCAGCCAGGCAACACGTTTCAGTTGGTGGCCCGAAGACCGCCAGTCGGTCTTAGCTCCAACCAATCATGTACTCACGTCAATAATAGAGTGCCCCATTTAAATGGGGGAAATTGCGCTGTTCATTCCTTGCGTGGCGTGTGATGTGCCTCTGCTGTTTCTTAGATTGCTCCTCACCCTATACGCGAGCGACCCAAAGATCTGCTTTTGTGTACTATAGGGGGGTTTCATCGCCAAACCAAATACATGAATTGCTCATTTTATATTAAACTAGGGTAAGTGATTTTTTCTTCGATTAACATAAGTGTTAAATAGCTGTATATTGTGATAGTACTCATTGCTATAGAGTGTTTGTTCAGTAATAGGAGTCTCCATGTCTCTCTAGCACTTTGTTAAACAGAAAATGCATTTACAGGTCGGGATACCACTTTTATCCAATCAGGATAGAGAACTCAGACAGGATACAGATTAAACAAGTGGAATTGGAAGTGATGACACAAAGAAATGAGGAGACAAAATTGGGGGGGGGTGAGACCTCAGCTCGAAATACCGGCACGAAACCGGTCCTGGGGTCTCATCACCCCTTCAGTCATTCCATAAATAAGTCATAATGCTTTGGGTTTGTTTACATCAACTGGACTGCAGTAAATAACTAGTTACCTGAACATAGAATGTGGCAAACTATTATATATCACAATTGGGCAAGATGGCAGTGGGAATATATATGAATTATTTACATGCATAATCTGTATTGGGCCATCAAAGGAGCCAGTGAAAGGATACATAGATACTGTATAACTAACTACAACGATGATACAGGAGGAAGATGAATCAGCAGCAGACTATAAGAATAAACGAGTGAGAAGCAAATACACGCATGTCTCTCTCTGTCTAATAGCTTCTGCCTGTCTCCTTTTCCTTGTCTCTTGGGTCAGCATCTTCCTCGTCTCCTCTCTACCTCTCTGTCAGTGGATCGTGTTACACTGTCTTTTTTGTTAAGCTCCACTGGAAAAGACTAGTATACGTACAAAGAACTATTGTCAAGTAGCCCCACCCACCACCGTCCCTGTCTCTCACACACACACACACACACACACACACACACACACACACACACACACACACACACACACACACACACACACACACGCACACGCACACGCACACGCACACGTACGCACGCACGCACGCACATACACATGCATACACACACACTGAAGGGTATCCGGTATCTTGTTACAATGGTTATGCTCTATTCATAATAACGGACGCTCCCTTGCTTTCACCTCCGGCAGAATGTATGCCGGTGAGGACTGATATGTGCATTACTGTGAGTCTAAGGCGTAGCCTAGCCTTAGGCAGAGCACTGATATAAAAAAAAAAGAAGATCTGTGTATATCTCCGTCCACCGCACCTGGAAAAATCAGGCGGTGTTGCAGACCATTTTTTAAAAGCACGGGGTCACTTTCTCTGTGTATTCTGTACGGCGACTTCTCTCTGTGCCCCCACTGTTTTAACAATTCCCAGGAGAACATAAAGCATTGAGTACCACCATCCACCAGAGCTGAGCTGCAAAGGAAATAGTCACAATTGTTCTACTTTTCCAGCAGCAGTATAATATATATTTTTCAATTAACCCATTCAGACCGGGAACGCATCTGTGTCATTTTAAGATTTCTTAGGCTATCCAAAAATAGCAGATCTACAAGCTCGTAGCGCGGCACCGAGTGCCGCGTGTAGATCTGATATTTTTGAAAAATCGTGAAAATGTGTGCAAATCTTTGAATATGTATATTTTTAAAGCAAACATTTGTAACTCAAATCTTTGCTGGAACAAAATATTTTGAGATGGGGGTCCGCAGCCAAATTCATATCATTTTAGGGGTCTTTGACATGACACAAGTTTGAGAACCACTGATATAGCGACAGTTTTTTTCAAAAAGAAATTAGGATTTAGAAGACATTTTGTAGAATCGGCCTCAGGTCTTAATGGGTTAAGGGCATTTTTCAGTTGTGTTTACAACTACTTTTTACTCAGGTGGGGGTTATTTTTAGACATATTTCATCTTATAAGACATTCACTTGTCGTGTGAGACCTTGCGAGAAGGTATACTGTATGCTCAGTGCCTTGACCAAAAACACACGGACGGGACACATACTGTATGTGCTGTGTGTTAAGGATTACACCTGGCAAATGATGAAATGGTCTCTATCCACTAAACACGAGGCCTCTCAGTCTCTAACAATGGGGCCTCCTGGCCATGGGAGGGTCTCTATACACACTAAAGCCATACTGCAATGTAGATATACTCTGTTACAAGAAAAAATGTCCGGAATTAAAAAAATACTTCAGTAAAAGTACAAAAGTATTGGTATCAAAATGTACTTAAAGTACCAAAAGTAAAAGTACTAAAATGCTTGAAAATAGCAGATCTACAAGCTCACAACGCGTCGCGATGCAACGCGTTGTGAGCTTGTAGATTGGCTATTTTCAAAAAGCCTAGGAATAAAATAGGGCTAAAGTGGTTAATGTATGTTTTATAATGTAATAATGTATATCTGCAAAGTAACTAGTAGCTAAAGTTTTCAAATAATTGTAGTGGAGTAAAAGTACAATATTTGCCTCTGAGATGTAGTGGAGTAGAAGTAAAAGTGTAGACAATTGGAAATACTCCAGTAAGTAGTAAAAGTACCTTAACATTTTACTTAAGCACAGTACTTGAGTAAATGTTCTTAATGACTTTACACCACTGCCAATAAGCACCTTTGTTTGGCCCGTATTGGGGATAGGTGACGGTTTTTCGTGCCAAACAAAGGCATCACGTGACGTTGATCCCCTTCCCCTATTCGTTCATACAAGGAACATGTCGTGTAGGCAGAAGAATAAGCTATAAAGGACCCTTCTCTAAACCATGGTATGTTGTTGAGCGCTTGTTGAGTGCTTTTTTCTGTAAGTAGTAAATTAATTAATTACTGAATAGCTTCCACCTAAGTGGTCTTACTTGAGCGACAACAAACTGAAGTGCTTCTGTTTCAATAAAACATACTCCTTTTACGCGTTTGCTCACGTCAGGCGGCCATTGTTATTAGAAAATACTCGGTTACGTGAACCCTCAAGTGAAAATGGTAAATAAATGCATTGGCTTTGTATGCTGTTGTGCTGTCCATTCCATTGTCTGAGCTGGCAGATTTTTGACGACCTTGCAAACTGAATTCTCTCAATCTATATGCATGTCCTTTTTTTGTTCACTAAACAAAAGCCAAAGGACTATACCGGCATCAATACATGTCTATTCACAGCTCTGGCCATATGTCGTACATAAACATGGAGCATTTTTCTGTTTAACGCTTTTATGGTTTGCACACACATCCTGTCCAAAATCCATTAAAATGTTACCAAACATGATTCATTGAGTCAAAGTTGTCTAAACATCATTGCCCAGTTAATAAGCCATAGAAATTAGAATTTTGCTACAGGGACAATTTTCCCCTAGACTTTCCAAATCAATCTTTAATATTAATTTAACCACTTAAACCCTATATACTTAGTTGACCGGAACCCCCCAGGGTTCTATACTAGGTCCCCTCTTTTTTTTACTCTTTATGTGCTGTCTTTGCTGAATGTTTGCCTCAGAAGAGGGACACTATATGGTGCATGTGGTTTAATGAAACAGTACCAACTATGACAAAAATAAATAACTTACACAATCATAGTTAGTATGTTTGATTACCTATCTGCACTGCAGTGGTGGAAAAAGTACTCAAATGTTTTACTTAAGTAAAAGTATCAATACTGCAATGTAGATGTAGTCTGTCTGTTACAAGAAGCTCACAACGTGTCGCGATGCAACACGTTGTGAGCTTGTAGATCGGCTATTTTCAAATAGCCTAGGTATAAAATAGGGCTAAAGTGGTTAGTGTATGTTTTATAATGTAATAACGTATATCTGCAAAATAACTAGTAATTAAAGTTTTCAAATAATTGGAGTAGAGTACAAGTACAATATTTGCCTCTGAGACGTAGTGGAGTAGAAGTAAAATTGTACAGTACTTCAGTAAATGTACTTGGTTCCTTTAAACCACTGCCTATCTGAAGTAGGTTAAGTGTCTGCAAGGTGTTTGCCATGCCACACTGACATGAATGGCATCCAATGACAAACTCTGCCTTTCAGCAGTAATGTCAAGTATACAGTGAGTCATGTAGTCAATGGGCTAAACATACCAGACCACTGTAATGGTGCTTTATCAATTCATAATTCATAGGTGCTCCTGTTAGATGTTAAGAAGAGTGTGATGAATGCATGCTATTGTGCTGACCTTGCTCAATTTCTTTCTCTCTCTCTCTCTCAATTTCTCTCTCTCTCTCTCTCTCTCTCTCTCTCTCTCTCCAATAAATATTGTATTGTATCCGTCACATTGCATCGCATCATCAAATACTTTTCCAATTATTACTCGAGCAGTGATCAGCTATCAGCTATTTGAAAATAGCAGATTTACAAGCTCACAACGGGTCGCATCGTGAGGCGTTGCAATAAAATAAAAAAATCGGGGGAAAAAAGTAAAACATGTGGAATGTTTTTTATATATATATATATATATATATATATATATATATATATATATATATATATATATATATATATATATATATATAAATACACTCTTTTATGGGAGGTCCCTGGCACAAAATATTTTCAGATGGGGGTCCTCAAACAAATTAATTAGGTGGTGCTTGACAGATAAGCAATCGTTAGAGAACCACTGGTTTAAACAATATAAGACAGGAATAGGCTATACACTTTAAAAACTAGCCCAAAAAAAATCCGCAATCCGCAACTACCAATATTTACAAGCAACTTTATAATAAGCAGACCTGGCAACGCTGGTCTCTGGGCCCCACTTTCAGAACCACTGCTCTTGAGCACACACACAATATAAGAGCACAAGGACATTATACGCAGGTCCTCGCAACCCCACGGCCGTCACATAGCGACATCCAACATTAGACAAGTGACAAACACGCTGTCACAATTAACAACAGGGGCAGCAGGTCCCGAAACATTAGCTCAAGGTGATTGGTTACTTTCCAATTCATTTGGTTTTCAGTATAATCTAATGCGAGCTCTGAGAGTAATAAGCAATTACGCCGTGTTTATCCCCGCAAGTCAGACAGAAGTAATCTGGCCTCCGCAGCCAGGGCCAAAAATAATGAAATTAATTATGAGCATTAGAGGCTAGGAGACTGCCAGGGAAAACAGGTAGAGATGTAATTATCCACACTGAGGCAGAAACCTCTGCGAACCCTCGCTGCGCTGTTCTATTTAATTACAATGCCCGTGCTTGCTTATATGCCCTATTTTTGTACTTCATCGCACGGCGGTGTCGCACGGCAAAAACAACGCGTCACAAATGTTTCGCCTGTATAACGACTTGCCCAAGAATAGGGACGCCAGGTTGAAAGTGGTTAACTTTGCTCTCTCTCTCTCTCTCTCTCTCTCTCTCTCTCTCTCTCTCTGTACCTACGTATGTGTTTGCAGTAATTGTCACCCCCACACCAGCTGCTACACCACAAAGCACACTAAAGTCTGTCATAGTGTATAATGTGCAGTCTCCCCGCGTCCTCTATGTGGGACACGCTACATGCTATGCTACATACACCACACAGGGCCACGGTAACAATTCATCGTGGTCAGGTAACATGAAGACGGAGAGGGTATGTTTGTGTGTGTGTGTGTGTGTGTGTGTGTGTGTGTGTGTGTGTGTGTCTGTGTGCGTGTGCGTGTGCGTGTGCGTGTGCGTGTGCGTGTGTGTGTGTGTGTGTGAGTATGACTGGACCCGTCACGTCTGGTTGTCATGGGAGCACAGAATGTAGTGGCCTTGTATTCGAGCTGCAACATGACTCCCCCCGCCAACAGACAGACGCTCTTGTCCCCACACCTTGGCTCCCACCTGGGAGAGAGTAGGAGTAGCCTGCGCCTCTGGGGCTGCACTAGTTCTCAAGAATAGTCCGTCCACTACTACTACCTTGTTCAAAATTGCACAGGTGTGGCGTGTCGCAACTGTCGGCAAATATGAATTAGGCTTTGCTCACTCGCGTACTATAGGCACCTGTGAATGTTTAGTTGTTTTTTTCATAATAACCATATGCCTGTACAAATCCATCATGGTCGGTCTCTTTCTCTCTGTCTCTCTACACTCCGCTCGCTCCCACATTCCATCTCACCTCAGTCCCAGTCACACACCTGTCTCCACTCAGCAGCCCTAAAATTACCAGGTTTGCAACAACGCTCTTATTTCACTCTACACAAATATATTCGCCGAAAATAGCAGAACTACAAGATCACAAAGTGTTGCGTTGCAACGCGTTGTGAGCTTGTAGATCGGCTATTTTTGACGAAATTCCCCCCGAGAATAGGGACTGGGGGTTCAAGTGGTCAACAAAAGTGGCATTTTTAAGTTTTAAGCATATTTTGATTATCCCGAAAATATAATTAATCGCAATTATTTTCGCCACAATAATCGCGACGTCATTTTCATACCGTCCCATCCCTAGCAATGATCCATCGCAACAAGGAAAATGTCGGCAGGAAGTCTGTCTTTCTGATTTTACTACCTTGGTTTTACCATCTTCTTGGTGAAAGGAAAGACACACACCTGCACAGAGACACACATACACACATACAGACATAAATCACAGAGCTGATCTCGGTGGCCTCATACGTGTACAGTATATCTATCTACCTCCTGCCCATTGGGGGCCTGCCTCGCCCGCCCGCCTCCCTCTCTTAGACAACCAGGGCTCATTTTACTCGGTAACATAACTCACACCAAACGTTACGAGTAATTCATACCAACTCATCTGCTCGCCGCCCCTCCACTTGACCTATATGTCTCTCCATTTCCCGCACCCTTTGTCACTCTCACTTTCCCTCTCTCTGCG
This sequence comes from Gymnoscopelus microlampas, assembly GCF_963454915.1. Classification (NCBI taxonomy): domain Eukaryota; kingdom Metazoa; phylum Chordata; class Actinopteri; order Myctophiformes; family Myctophidae; genus Gymnoscopelus; species Gymnoscopelus microlampas. The sequence goes on from NC_139959.1 coordinate 23,166,289, forward strand.
CTCGCCCTTTTCACTTGCCCTCTCTCTCACTCGCTGGATCCCTAGTAGTGTGGTGGAGTAATCGTAATCAAACTCCTGACGTGCGTTCCTTGAGCAGCGCCAATGGCACTTTCTCACACACGCGCGCGCGCATGTGAATGCAAGCACACACAAGCTCGCACGCACACACCCTCTTTATATTGGGTGTTAGTTCGTGTGTGTTTTTGCCCCATCTACGTTTCTCTCTATGTAGGGTTTTTTGTCCATGTCCAAGTCCATGTGGTGTTTATGCAGGTTTGACCAGACGTTGACTGCTGAATGGAACAGACGTAGCCAACAGCACTCCTCTCTCTCTCGCTCTCTCTCTCTCTCCTCACGCTTCTCCTATTCGCTCCATCACTGCAATGTATTCTGCTCCAATGCTCATGGAATAACCATGAAAACACACACACACACACACACACACACACACACACACACACACACACACACACACACACACAGTCCTTGGGGGGGATGTCAAAAGCAATTTTTACCTAACTTGTTGACACAACTTAAACCTAAACATAACCTCAAAATCCCTAACCCCCACCCTAACCCCTAAACGGATAATCCCAACCTGAAAACTATTTTTTTTTAAACTAATTGTAACCCTAACTCTAAAAGTCTTGACCCTTGTCAACTAATTGTAATCCTAGCTCTACAAATCTGACCCTTGTCCTTAAGGGGACCAAATACCATCGTCAATTGTGAGTGGTATTACTACTTTTTTTTGGTCCCTATACGATACTGATACTTATTACACGGCTTGGTTGAATGCTTAATTCTGATTGGTGAATCACTGAATTCAGCGGTGTGTCTCAGAGCACCTGGCTCATACTCATATCAATATGCACTGCTTGATTTTGTGCCGTATCCAACATGGCAGCCATGTAAACAAACACACAATGTAATTTACAGCTAAACAAGAATGTTTTTGAAAACATTTGAGGCGAGAAGTAGACAATGCCTTGCACTGGACACACCTGGCATAAATTAATGGAATAATACTTTCATTACCGTAAGCAATGAAATCCTTTGCTTTGTTACTTTTGGTTCAATGTATTAATTTATTTAAGTAGCCGTGTCGTGTAATAAGCGGGATAATCAACGGGGAGCCGGTCATTATTGAGAAATAAACCCCTTCAATAATGAATCACCCTGTCGAGGTTTATTTCTCAATAATGACCCGCTCCCCATTGATCCTCCCTTGCATGATCCACACAGGCTCATCTCATCCTATCTTATCTTAGACTCAAAGAAAGTGAGAACAGGAGGAGACGCACATATATTGACAGCTATGACAGACTGTTCTAAGCTGGCAGACTGTGTTCTAATTAATGACAGCGAGGAGCAGCCTGAAGTGGAACATGATCACACACACACAAATAATCATCGCGTGCATTTATAGCATGTGTGCGTGTGTGTGTGTGTGTGTGCGTGTGTGCGTGTGTGCGTGTGTGTGTGTGTGTGTGTGTGTGTGTGTGTGTGTGTGTGTGTGTGTGTGTGTGTGTGTGTGTGTGTGTGTGTGTGTGTGTGTATGTGTGCATGCATGCACGTATGTGTATGTATATCGTCAGTGCGTGTCGTAAAACGTCTTGTGAATCTCCCGCTGACTGAGACGTGGGCTAGTAATAACTAGTGATAGTTATAAAAAAAACACCAGTTAAGTACACACACACACACACACACTGAAGACCACCGCAAGATGAGCCGCTCTATCCTCCTGCGTCTCCCCGCTCACCGTCACAGGGCCCACCCCGGAGGAACTGTGCACTGCTGCTTTACTTTCCTCTCAGATGATAGTGTGCGAGTGTACGTGTGTGTGTGTGTGTGTGTGTGTGTGTGTGTGTGTGTGTGTGTGTGTGTGTGTGTGTGTGTGTGTGTGTGTGTGTGTGTGTGTGTGCTCGTGTGTGAGAGAGAGAGCGAGAGCAAGTGGGGAGATTGAATTAATTATGTTTTATCACCTTTTAGCTGATTGAAGTCTGCCTCGGTCCCCTTAGACAGCCTTGCGCTTGTGTCTCTTCCCCCCTGACGCCAAATGGATGTGGGGCCTGTCAGCCCCTCCAGTAACGACTGTCTCCCCGTCAGACAGCTCTCGGACTCCATTTGAAGTGGGGAGTTTGGGGTGAGTGTGTGTGTGTGTGTGTGTGTGTGTGTGTGTGTGTGTGTGTGTGTGTGTGTGTGTGTGTGTGTGTGTGTGTGTGTGTGTGTGTGTGTGTGTGTGTGTGGGGGGGGGGGGGGCTTACTTTTTTTTCTTAATCTTACTCCAGGCTGGAGGTAATTCAGTCATTTCTGTCACTTTCTACAGCTACACTCTCACTCTCGCTCTGTCCACCGCTCTTTTCAAAATACTGTAATTTGTGGGGATGATTTTATGTTTCACAATGGTACCGTGATACTAGCCTCGGTACCCAGGCTTTTACCGTAATACAATCTCGGTCTACCAGGCAGGTGGGTTGCGTCATCAGGGTTTGGCCAGTTGTAGAGACTGCTTTACATTTAAATTGGTCGACATTTGGTGTCCACATTATGCCAACATTATAAACAACCAAACACTGTGAGACACATTACTGTAAGTAATGCATAGTAATTTCAGAGACAGCACAGTCCCATGGTGCAACATATTTACATTTCAATAGGTATACCACTACCTATAGAAACAGTATAATTTAATAAATGTATGAAGGAGGCCCTCTGCAGTGACAGTAAAGGATAGGATACTGATACAATTTTTTATACGGCTTAACAAGTCTTTATCGATACCACTACTGACACTTTTCTATTATTTGGGGGAATGACGAGATGATAATTCTTAACAGAATTGTATTGTTTGTTTTTTTCCTTAATTTATAATAAAGTTGGTGAATGTTAAATACATTTTGGCCTATCATTAGACACAACATATATATGGCGTAGGCCCTAATTCCCTTAAATTCTTCTTCTATTAGACCAGTGGTTCTCAACCTGTGGTACGCCCCCCTCTGGTGGTACGCAGAGGAGTCTCCCAAAAAAAAGAAGAAAGTAGAGTGAAATATTGATATTATACTACAAGTAGTTCTTCTGACCAAGCAATTGGTAGATATAGGCTCTCCAGCCGTGGTGAAATGAGCATATGACAGCACACCTAGCCGTTAATAGAAGATTTGAGAACGGATTAATCACATTTATAAATATTTTCAGTTTTCAGCTGATTAGATGGCGTTTCGGCAGAGCAGCAGCCAGCAGCGCTGTTGCTACTGCAGTAGGCTAAGCGGCTTGGCCAGCAGTTTGCACAGGACGTAGTAGCTAAATCTGGCATTAAAAAGAAATTGAATTTCCAACAAATATTTTAGTTACAATGAGATTGAGCTGCCAGTTAAATATTGGTTCTCTGCGTGGTATTTATTCAGTTTGGGAAAGTTGTCTGACTCTGTCACTCAGCCATCTGAATGGGTCTGGACTGTCTGGCTGAGTAAACGGGGACTAGTTATCTCTGTCAGACCCGGTGTATTTCAGCATAACAGAGATAACACTTGCAAAAAGCCACCTCTCATATGACACGAAAATTTGAATTAAACTGGAGTGGGTGGAGGGAGAGCCTTCAGACTACAGACACTGTGGTATGTAAAGAATGCATGAAACCCTCGCATCTCAAACAGCATTTAACATCAAACACAGTGCTGCCTGAAAGACAAACCACTTCATTTCTTCACAAGACAAACTGAATCAGGCCATGTCCATGATTAAAACCTGTATCACCTGTGGCTAATTAAAACACATATCGTGCCAGTGGCATGCCTCTGTGTGTGTGTCTGTCTGTGTGTGTGTCTGTCTGTCTGTCTGTCTGTCTGTGGCTCTGTCTGTCTGTCTGCGGCTATGTCTGTCTGTCTGTGGCTCTGTCTGTCTGCCTCATTATCTGTGGCTCTGTCTGTCTGTCTGTCTGTCTGTCTCATTGTCTGTGGCTCCGTTGGTCTGTCTCTCTGTGGCATTGTGTGACAACTAAAACAAAAGGTTAAAGGAGTTGTTCACCAAAAAATTACCTATTTTCTATCAATTACACACCCCATGAAGCCTTGAATTCATGGAGATTTTTTTGTTTTTGTCGCATTCCTAAGCCAATAATTTGATGACCGGCGGAGTCGGCCCTATTGACCGATGACCCGGGCATCAAATTATTGGCTCAGGAATGCAACAAAAACAAAGAAATCTCCATGAATTCAAGGAATAAATTTGCCTCCTGTGTTAACTGTGCATAGCTGAAAAAGATGGGTTAGAAGTAGAACCACTGTATTAGACAGAAGGCAAATGACACATTTGTAGTGTGATATGAAGCATCACGTTAATTTCGGAGACATATTGACATATGTTTGTGTTTGTGTGAGATGACATGACTTTCGTCTCTCGAGACATGACATCATATTAGGACCCGCTAATCTATATAGGAGTATCGATAAGCTCAGACCTATATCTTTGGATCCTTACACAAGGGATGGGACGAAACTGACCTGTAAAGAGTGCATTTGGTACACTCTTATTTCACTCTAGTCTACACAAATCAATTTGCCAAATATAGCAGATCTACAAGCTCACAACGCTTTTGCCGAACGCCCCCCCAGAATAGAGAAGCTGGGGGTTGTAGTGCTTTAGAAAAAGTGGCATTTTTTAAAGTATATTTTGATATGCTTTGATATGACGTTAATCGCAATTATATTTGCCACAATAATCGTGACATATAATTTTCATATTGTCCCATCCCTACCGTACACACTTGGTTTCGTTCCCCATCCCTACCAAAGTATAGATAAACACGTGAAAAAGGAACACCCACAACAACTCCTACAGTAGATGCCCATTAATCATAGCCTGGTATCCAGCCTGCTTCGCTACGTTCGGCGGACTTTTTTTTCTCTCTTCGCTTCTCAGTCTGGAATGCCTCCTATCTCCAAGGGAGGCGGGACATGACAAACGTTTCGAATCGTGCCGTGGCTTCTGATTGGGGGCGGGACAAAAAAAACAGTGTGATCATTGTAATTCGTCATTCGTTTGAACACCATCCAATCAACAACGATGTTGCCTAACGTAACATATGTAGTTCCAGTGTAGTTCTGCAAAACGAGTCAATGGGGTGCATTCCAGACTGATAAGCGGAGAGAGAGAAAAAAGTCCGCCGAACGTAGCGAATCAGGCTGGATCCCAGGCTACATTAATCAGGGGTAAACTGCAGTAACGGCCTCCACCATATATAGCTCATGATTGTGTCATCGTCAATGCAGCTTCCATTCAACACGTGCAGTTTCCCCGTCCTTTCAAAGTGACTATAATGCGCATCTTTCTTCTCCACAAACTCGCCACGTTGCGTTCATTGGCGGTATGACGATAAACACGGCGTGAAGCGGAGATCTCACACGTTGATGCAATCGATTGGTGCGGAGGTGTGGGGGGAGGGGAGGGGGGGGGGGGGTGGTGAATTACGTGAGTCTCACAATCGCTGACAATTAGCTAAACAGGCATATACGATTGATCTGCCAAACGACTGCTACCGAGGGGAGACATACAGTATACTGTGCAGTGGTATAAAGTAACTCAGTACATTTACTCAAGTACTCAAGTTACTCATTGTGAGATTGTAGATCTGCTATTTTCAAGAGATTTGTATACATTTTCTACATTTGAAAAGTTGTGAAACGGGACATTCTGCTTAATGAGTACTTTTCACTTTTGGTACTTTAAGTACATTTTGATACCAATACCTTTGTACTCAAGTCAATTTTGACTTCCGGACTCTTACTTGTAACAGAGTATTTCTACATTGCATTATAGTTCCTTTAGTTAAGTAAAACATGTGAGTACTTTTTCCACCACTGGTACTGTAGATGGGGTAAAAAAGTGAGTAGAGAAAGATGGAAATGGGGATATGGGAAAACAGAGAGAAGGTAAGGAGAGAATAGCAAGGATGCACGTATTAGGCCAGGCAGTGGAGGTAGAGTGGTAGCAAATGGATTGTGATGGGTGTGTGAGTGTGCGTGTGCGTGTGCGTGTGTGTGTGTGTGTGTGTACGTGCGGGGTGCGCATGCATGAGCGGCGTGCGCACTCTCATCATGACACAGGCCAGATCCCTAAACAATAGAATTCCTCTGTGTCAGTCGTAGCCTGCATGGTATCATGAAATAGGTCTAATTATTTGACATACAGGTTCCTGGACTCAAACATTTACACGGAGCTTCTGGAAGCTTTGCCTTTCGCCCTGCTAACAGAATCCAGACTTTCCCTCACAGACACATCATGGCATGTGCTTCATTTTTTTTTCTTCATGTTTACCTGATGCACGCACACACGTACGTGCACGCATTTACACCATCACGCGTAAATGATCACACAAGAGCGGATCGTATAAAGCAGTGGTTCTTAACCTTTTCAGGCTGTGACCCCCCCAAAATAAGCATATTTGAAATGGGACCCCCCAGAATAATCATATTTGAAATGGGGACCTCCCAGAATAATCATATTTGAAATGGGGACCCCCCAGAATAATCATATTTAGTTTGACTCGGTTCCACAGATAAATATTGTGAAAATAGCCATCTACAAGCTCACAAGGCGTTGTGAGCTTGTAGATCGTCTATTTTCACAATTTTTGCCTCTTTCTCATATTATCTGAAAATTTGGCCAATGTTTAACCAGTTTTTATAGTTGATTACTTTTGTTTTGTTTTGTTTTTTTTGTTGTTGAGGTATTAAAAACAGTCCTTAAATTGTCACTTCACTGTCATCTGGGGACCCCCCCCCCCAAAAAAAAAATCATGCAGGGACCCACAGGTTGAGAACCACTGCTATAAAGTACCTGTTGCTGACCAAGGACGATGTTCCCTCACTCTACGACTACATGTCAGAACGCAGAGCGGCTCACAAACCTTCAAACATGCCCCCCCCCCCCCCCCCCCCCCCCCCTCCGCCGTGACTGACGGTGCCTTCTGGCCTTCACAAAGTCTAATCCCACCACTCAGATAAACGGGGGTTATAAATAAGGAGCCGGGCTGCGGCAATCACCTCCTCTGTTTAAGGAGACGTTATCACATCCTCCCGTGTGCAAGCGGTTTGTTTATTTGATTTAATCTACCCCGCCGTTCCTGTGTGTGTGGGGCCGCCGCCACCGATTTATGTCTCGCATCCCGGGTCCAAGCCCTTGCCAAGGCGCCTCAGCACTAGCCAATCTTTGCTTGTCTTTCTGACCGGCTGGCGTCAGAGTGCCAGGGTGGGCTCTGGAGTTAGTTTGGGTTTTCGACAGTATAAACCCAGGCGGCGGCGGTGGGTGGCATTATGCCGTTTGACGATTGCCATCACCAAGCACCACAGACCAGATGGCCGTCCCCTCATGTTGCTCTTGGAGTCGCGGCCGTGCCAAGACCCCCAACCCCCTCACCCTCACCCCTGTGGCGGTGAGAGGAATCGAGATGTTAACCCATGAAGACCTGGAACGCATCTGTGTGTCGTTTTTAGATTTCTTTGGGCTATTCAAAAATAGCAAATATACAAGCTCATAGTGCCGTGCTATGAGTTTGTAGATCTGCTTTTTTTTTTTTTTATCGTGAAAAATGTCTGCAAATCTTTGGATATATGTATTTTTAAAGCAAACATTTTTACTAAAATCTTTGCTTCTGGGGATTCTACAAATCCTTCTTCTAAATCCTAACAGTTTTTTGAAAAAACATATTTGCTAGAATATCAGTGATTCTCAAAAATGATATGGCCGTGGACCCCCATCTCAAAATATTTTGTTCCAGGGACCCCCAGAAGTTGTAAGAGAGTCAAAAATGTTCACTTCAATTTCTGCCAATCACGCATAAATGCAATCTATTAAATAGCGCACTTGGCCGACAAGATCGCATAAATGCGTTCTATTGAAAAAAATGGGAAAAAAATGATTTTTTATTATTTTATTATTTTTTTCAATTTGACCCAAAGACCAAGGAGATATGATTTTTTGAAGATCTGGACTCCTATCCACTTCCTTGTTAACTGAAAACTTAAAAATTCTGTATCTCGGCTCCTGAGTACTTTTTTAATTTCAATGAAAAATCTCTGGCAGACAACAGCAAAAAATCTGAAATAATTAGGGCAGGCTAAGTGTTAAAATATACATATTCAAAGATTTGCACACATTTTCACGATTTTTCTAAAATAGCCAAAGTGTAAAATAATGCTTTTTTAGCTCAAATCTAAAAGCGATGCGTTCCAGGTCTCAATGGGTTAAACACGCTTCCTACTTCTAGCTCCTGGCCGCGCTCCCTTCCCTTCCCCTCATCATCGCCACACAGGGATTATGTTTGTGCCTGACTTGGCAGAACGAGCCACTTTGGATTGTAGTGTGTGTGTGTGTGTGTGTGTGTGTGTGTGTGTGTGTGTGTGTGTGTGTGGAGGGGGGGGGCTCACCAGACTGGCACAGAGGCTTGAAACAAACCATCAGCAAGCAGTAGGCCCCAGGGTTTGGTTTCCGACTCCTTCTCTCACAGTAACTAACCTCTGTGTTACGCTACCCATGAGGCCGATCTTTGTGTTTGCGTGTGTGTGTGTGTGTGTGTGTGTGTGTGTGTGTGTGTGTGTGTGTGTGTGTGTGTGTGTGTGTGTGTGTGTGTGTGTGTGTGTGTGTGTGTGTGTGTGTGTGTGTGTGGCTGCAGTGTAATGTCACGGTCAGAGAGGCCATGTGAGTAGCTAGTCAGTCAAAAAGATTGATTCGTGCCGACGGATGTTTTCATCTAGATCCACTGAAGGTGTTTTTTGGGCAACACTTCTCCGGATAAAGACATTGCAGCCAAGTGTCTAAAAACATGGAAATGCAAGAAATGTCTGCCAAGTGTCTAAAAACATGGAAGTGTAAGAAAAAGCAAAAGGGTCAAAAATTCACATCTTCACTTCGTCTTCCTCACCCTCGTCCTGCCATCGTACTTACCCCTGCATTACGTTCAAGTCTGAAGAACCGGGAAAGCCATGATCGTGTTCACTGTGTGCTGAATTAACCCATTAAGACCTGAGGCCAATTCTACAAAATGTCTTCTAAAACATTTTTCTTTTTTTTAAAAACCTATGTTTCTATATCTATGCTCTGTGGTTCTCGAACTTTTTCATGTCAAGGACCTCCCAAAATGCTATGTATTTGGCCGCGGACCCCCACCTCAAAATATTTTGTTCCAGGGACCCCCCCAGAAGCAAAGAGTTGAGTTACAAATGTTCGCTTTAAAAATATAGACATTCAAAGAAAGTTCACGATTCTTCTAAAATAGCAGATCTACAAGCTCATAGCGCAGCACTCGGTGCCGCGCTATGAGCTTGTAGATCTGCTATTTTTTGAATAGCCAAAGAGACACAGACAAATGCGTTTCAGGTCTTAGTGGGTTAAACTTGAGTACTCAAACTGCAGTCCTTCACCCTTAGCTGTTACATCCACTCTCCTGCCTGCCTTGCACGAAGCGCTCCTACCTGAGCCCCCCTTCCTTGCACATAATTCCACCTGCCACCGGTGACAGGAGCCATCTGTGCCCGTGGCTCCAGGACGCACTCGTTTTACATTTTTTCCGGGTATCTAATTGACACTCTTCCTCGGGGAGACTTCTATAGTACAAGAGTAGAACTATAGCTTTCCCTACAGCAGTGTGGTTTTCACACTTTCGTTTATGTCAGTCGCAGACTGGCGGTCTGAATTGACTTTAATTACGCCATGGACCTCCATTACAAAAGTATTCTGTCCTGGGGACAGGGACCTGACATGACAGTGTATATGAGACATAGTTATAGTGTTAGAATAGTCACCGATAGGTTTTTTTCTATTGCAATATTTCAAATTAATTGAATTGAAGATGTAACTATTCTTATTTGGATGGTCCCTGGACCATGGAAAAGCACCGTCCTAGAAGTTAGGAAGAGAACATTTGTCAGAGACACACCTCCTCCTCTGTGTGTGTGTGTGTGTGTGTGTGTGTGTGTGTGTGTGTGTGTGTGTGTGTGTGTGTGTGTGATAACTAAATCAGCAGGGAACCATCACAGACACAGCGTGTGTGAGTGAGTGAGTGAGTGAGTGTGCGTGCGTGCGTGCGCGTGTGTGTGTTGAAGGGATATTATGTGATGATGATGATGATGGCAGTGAAGAGAGGGTATTGAGTCTCAATCCCTTTGTTTGAAATCGAGTCGGGTTAGAGGGCACGAATATGCGTGGGCCAAACGGATAAAAAGAAAAGCTCACAGGAGGAAAAAAAGATGAAAAAATGCAGCAACCTGACACCCCTAAGAGCCTTCTGATCTTCAACTGTGCGGTGCTTTACGACCACGCCCTTCTGATTTAAGACGCAAAGCCACAGGGGTGCAGCTCAACTGCTGAATCCAACCGCTACATCGCGCCGAGGCAAAGCGCAGGCCTCCTGCATTCTGTCCACTAGATCATCGTCTACAGTTTTATGGACAACTCCCTCTGCTCCCCTGTCACGCCCCTCAACCCCCCCCCCCCCCCCATCTCACACACGTGTAGCCGTACCTCTCCGATTTCAGCTTGTGCATTCTTAATTGCTTATGCATATTTTTCAACCCAGCCACACACACACGCACACACACACACACACACACACACACACACACACACACACACACACACACACACACACACACACACACACACACACACACACACACACACACACACACACACACACACACACACACAGCAGGGGCTCTGCAAACTTAAAAGCCCTGACTCTGATCGCCGCAAATCTCCAACTGCCAGTTTGAAGCCGAGGATTTGAGTTGAAATTTGCATAGTTTATAGTGAATGATTCATAGTGCACGCGCACGCACAAACACACACACACACACACACACACACACACACACACACATAGTACTGACTTTCCTTCTCTCTGGATGTTCAACTAGGCAAAGTTCTCCGATGTTCTAATTTTAATAGCCTGCAGATTTACGCACATCCTCATCCATCACGTGTGTGTGAGTGTGCGCGTCACACACACACACACACACACACACACACACACACACACACACACACACACACACACACACACACACACACACACACACACACACACACACACACACACACACACACACACACACACACAGTAAATGCGATACACATACAATGCAATAACGTCTCTTCCTTGTTTGTTCTCGTCCAGAGGGGAAACGGTGAGGCGGGAGTTGGAACAGATGTCAGGATTCACAGCGGGCTTATCAAAACATCATCGATTTACACACACTCTTACCAGGGCCCACACAGTTGGCTGCCTTCTTCTGCAGCGCCAATGCATTTGACAGAACCAAATAATTCCCAGGAAGCTTGTCTGAACCGAAAACACAACCAAAACCCTGACTGATAAAACTTCTCCACCCACAGCTTTCAAGGTAAAACATGTTCACCCGCTACTTTTCAATGAGGAGAGATCAACTTTAGGCAAGACAATTTATTGACTTGCGATTAGATTAGGATTTAAGCAGTGGTGAAGTAAGTACATTTACTTAAGTGCTGTACTTAAGTACATTTTTTAGGTCTTTGTACTTTACTTGAGTATTTCCAATTTCCAATACTTTTACTTCTACTCCACTACATCTCAGAGGCAAATATTGTACTTTTACTCCATCTGAAAACTTTAGTTACTAGTTACTTTTCAGATATAAATTATGATATTATGAAACATACATGAACACTTTAGCCCTATTTTATACATAGGCTATGCGACGCGTTGTGAGCTTGTAGATCGGCTATTTTCAAAAATCTTAGTACTTTAAGTACATTTTGATGCCAATACTTATGTACTTTTACTCAAGTAAATTTTTAATTCTGGACGTTTACTTGTAACAGAGTATTTCTATATTGCAGTATTGGTACTTTTACTTAACTAAAGAATTTGAGTACTTTTTCCACCACTGGATTTAATAGCCTAAGACGCTGGTGGTGGCAGTGCAGCAGAACCTCCTTCTTTCTCAACTCTAGGACACTGAGACTTTGAACCAGGTGGAGCTGGGATCGGACGTGGGTTGCATGTCGCTCACTCAAAACAGGTCGACAGGTTCAGAGGCATTGATTGTAAGATAGAGCCCAATCGACCAATTGGCTGACTGCAAATTGAAAGTATTGCTCAAGCTAAGAGTTGTGAATGAAAGGTTTTGAGAGCGCGGGCAAGCAGAGGTGGCGTTCCCAGCAAGTTAAAGGTGGGGCAACAAATAAGTGGCAACTTAAGATATTTACATTTACGCCATACAGTGGTCAGTCTGTCTTTGAATTTCTTTTTCTACAGAATTGACTGAATAATACTCGTCGGACTCAATGTGAAAGGGGGGGGGGGTAAAGATTTTTTATCGTCAAACTGCTAAAAAAAGAAAAAGAAAAACGTATACGAAAATACAACTTCAGTGGGCAAGTGTACCTCTATTTGTCGAGTGTTGCGGTCAAGCAGGAAAAGTTGGGTCGGGGGAGATTTAGCTGTTCAAACTTGATTTCCAAAAATGTATAACATATTCATTGTTTATGAAAAAGATCCCAACATGTTGAGATGCGTGTAATAGTGAGCTTGTAATAGTGTCTATTTTTGCCGAATGTTCTCCCCAGAACAGGGACGGTAAGAGTTCATGTGGTAATTTTTCTCCCTGCCCCCGACGGTACACGATGTATGCATTATTCCACTTCACTGATGCATTCAGCAGGAGTTGTTAAGACCCATGTTTTGGAGGAAAATGTCAGGGAATGTCAGTGCAGGCTGTTGTGTTTTCTGCCCCTCTCTGCCTGGCTGCATCTCTTCCATCCCTCCCCCTACCAACAGAAAACACGGGTAAAAACCCAGCTGAAGGTGTGTGATGATCACCTTTTCCTGACATCTCTTTGTTTTTAGGTCACATTATCTGCATGTCTGAGCTTGTGTCTGTGAAGAACTAATCAATTCATTTCATTGATGATTAAAAAAGTATTATCGATTTTAGTTGAATAATCGATTCTTTCAGTAGCAACATTTTTTTAAATAGGCGATCTTCATGCTCACAATGGGTCCCATTGCAATTTTTGCATGACACTGTTGTATGTAGAAGTATAAAGGGCTTATGTGGTTAATCAGACTAGTCAATATGAGTACAACAAAATCAATTAGAATGTAGAATGCGTTGATTTATTCATATATGAAAACAAAATATATATATTTTTTTAAACTGTGCTTCTCTATTACTCAATGTATCAATACAGTAATCAATAGAATAATCGCTAAGAAAATGATCTATACTAGTTGCAGCCCTATACAGTGTGTACTGTATACACTGTATGTATGCTGATGTGCTGTGTCCACACAGCTTTCATCTTTTCTCTTTGTCCTACTTTTGATCACTGCCAACACGCAGCTATTTGTTATTGTTGTTTGCCTCTCCCGTGCGAGCGGGGAGGCGAACAGTTACCTCATTCGACCTGTTCTAGAGACTTCAGAGTAAAATAAAATTGGCCACCAAAAAGCGCATAAAAACACCCATACTGTATTATGTCTCTGGTACTAAGTGATACTGCAGATAAGAGCTTTTGGTTATTGAGTAAAATGGGGCGGGTGGGTTGGTGAGGGAGCAGACGGTCGGTGACATTTCTCCCTCTAAATGTTACCCCCGGGCTCCGAATCCATTAGCGGGTTATCATCCCAATCACACTGCAGGAGAACGGAGGCAATCTTCAGAGCGCCAGTGGAGGTGTGAGGCTGATGGGGGAAGCGCTGAGTCGGAGCCACCTGGAGGAGTTAACCCGTTCGAACCGGGAACGCATCATGTGTAACCACTTTGACCATTATTTTTATACTTTGAGCTATTCAAAAATGGCAGATTTGCAAGCTTGTAGATCTGCTATTTTTGAAAAATCTTGAAAATGTGTGCAAATCTTTTTAAGCGAACATTTTTAACTCATATTTGCTTCTGGGGGCTTCCCTGGAACAAAATATTTTGAGATAAGGGTCGGTGGCCAAATACATATATATGAGCTTGTATATCTGTTACTTTTGAATAGCCAAAGAAATCTAAAATGACACAGAAGATGCGTTCCCGGATTGAATGGGTTAAGACAGGCTAGACATTCTCCACAGAGAGAATCGCTCAGCCACCGTCGTGCGGACTAAATCAAAAATCTGGACATCCAATCCATCTCCCTCGACAGGGCTCTTCAGGGGGTGACATTTAGAGTTCGCCTGTGTGATGAGCAGAATACAGCGAGCGTAATTGGTGTGTGCGCGCGCAAGTAAATGCAAAATCTACCGGTTGGGATTCATCACTGATTCACCGTTTGCGGTCTGATTGAGTGTGTGTGTGTGTGTGTGTGTGTGTGTGTGTGTGTGTGTGTGTGTGTGTGTGTGTGTGTGTGTGTGTGTGTGTGTGTGTGTGTGTGTGTGTGTGTGCGTGTGCGTGTGTGTGTGGGGGGGGGGGGGGGGGGTCAAGGGGCCAAGGTACAACCACAAGGGATTTTAAAGGTTTTAAAGTTTAACTGCATCCTTGTCCTTTCAGCCCTGCACGCCTTATTAAACCACATGAACCCTAATGTCCCTATTTCTGGGCATGTCATAATAGACAAACATTCAGCACAAATAGCAGATCGCCTATTTTGAGAAGAGATTTGGTGTAGAGGGAAATAAGGAGGGTATAAGGAGGCCAAGTATAGTTGGGGGCCAAGAATGGGGTAATTTGTGTTTTCATTTCAAGCTTTTGTGAGATTTTCTTTTCACCACTAATTTGAAGGGTCTATAGAATATTCTTGGTTTGAGTGTCAAGCAATCAGATAAAGAAAATGGCCTGTAGGGGGGTGTCGGCGGTTCCCAATACCAACCCCACACCAGTCGTAGCAAAACGGGAACTATTATACAGAGGAGGGGGCGGACAACCCGGCATTGGATTCCCCATACATGAAAAGTTTGTCAAAAGGTAATGTTTTTAATATGCTTCAGCACAGTGGTGGCCACCATTTTTAAATGGTCCATTTCGAGGCATTAGTAGCCATTTTGGAGCTGGACAAGCAGCACATTTGGATTCAGCCCCCTTTATTACCCCTAAAACCATGTATGCCATAAATTAACACTATTTGAATTCAGGGTTAAGATTTTTGGAAATCTGACCTACATGTAGACAAATTCACCTGATTCGGATGCTATCAATGCATAGAATGGGAGATTATCACGTTCTATCAGACCATTGAATGGGCGAAGTAGGCGACCTACCGTCTACCCCGCGATTTATCAGACCATTCAGTGGGCGTAATCAGGAGCTACTGACCTACCGACGGAGATGACTTGAATACTTTAGTTTCGGTTTTGGTTTTGGTTGTTTCGGTTTCGGACCATGACGGAGGCGCGCAGTCTCAGGCGAGGTGGAGCCCCGCGACGGGCCACCGAAGGAGCTAAGGCGACTGAGTTGCCGTCCGGAGCGGTGCGACCCTCGCCTGTGCCTACTCAGCGCCGTTCGAGTTATGTACCGATATGGACAGAATCGTAAATATTGTTGTGGGGACTGCTCCGCCTCCGTCGGTAGGTCAGTAGCTCCTGATTACGCCCAATGAATGGTCTGACAAATCGCGGGGTAGACGGTAGCTCGCCTACTTCGCCCATTCAATGGTCTGATAAAACGTGATAATCTCCCATTCAATGCATTGATAGCATTCGAAGCCGGTGACAAATTTCGATTGTTGCCATTTTGGAAAATGGGCAAAAAAAAACAACAATCAAATTTCAAAGTGGTTTCTTGACACTCGAGCAAAGATTGTTCTATAGACCTATATCTTAAAATTAGAAGTGAAAACGAAACTTGAAATGAAATCAATTTGATATGACTGGCTTTCCAGGCACCCCACTAGTAGACGAGACTCCGGTCAACTAATAATCGGGTTTAAGGGGTAATACCTAGCTGAGCCCTGTCTGAACTACATACTCTCTAGCAGTCACCAGAATAACAAAAACTAAAAAGAAATCTCATACTGTTTCTTCAGATTTGTGAACAAAGGAAACATGATTCCATTGTTTCCTGTCAATCGCTGCTGCTTAAAGCATTCCCTTTGTAAAGTTGGCTTCAGAATGACCTGGGGGCTTTTTTTATTTATTTACTTTTTTACTGTAGCAGATCAAAGAATGGTCCTCATGAATCGTGCCTCTTTCCTTCTGGTTGATCAGTTTTATGATCTGCTGAAAGGTGCACAACCCACTCACTCTGAGCATAATTCAAAGAGAGGATGCTGGTAGTTGGTCAGTTGTATTATTGATTTCCCAGCTGAGTTGCACAGTGAATTCCAAAACAACTTAAATATTTGCAGTTTAGTCAACAAATTATAAAATGTCCATGAGATGTCCAATTTAGCTAAGAAGGAGCCAGTAGAGGTGGCACGGGAGGTAGTCTTTTGATCAGGTATGGCAAGCAAGAATCTGGCATGCAAACTAGAAATGGGGTGAAAAAGGTGACAAGAAACATGTTTGGGGGTCCAATACACATTTTGGGGGGCGGGAACACCACAGTGTTAAGTGTGATTCATACAAATATTATGGTGGCATCACACGCTAGAAATAGCCGACCTACCGTATATATTAAACTCACAACCTGTTGCGGAATGAGTTGTGAGCTTATAGATCGGCTAGTTTTGGTGCGACACACCATCCACCCACACTGGAGCATAAATTGGGCATTAGGCTAATTTGTTTCCCTGCCATTGTCTACTTTCTTCACTGTGTGTGTGCCAACCCATGCTTCGTTTTGTAACACTCTGTAGCACAGGACATTTAAAGCTGCTAAAAGCCAGCAAGAGTGTACACCAAGAATCATCCCCTAATGTGAGGGAGAACAACAGCCTAATATGATTGCATGAGCCTATATGTACCATGTACTGTGTGCTGTACCAGTAGGCTACTGAAACCCTTCCACAAGCAGTGTATCCCCTAGCAATAGGCTCTATGCACAGCAGCCATATTGGAAAGAAATTGGGCCGGGGTCAGCCCTATGTTCCCCGGGTTCTCCCTAGTAAAGCGGGGAACATAGGACCCGGGGAACATAGATACGCTCCTAAGCCTCTGTTCCATTTAGTGTAGCACAGTGGTTCTCAAACCTCTTAATTTCAAGGACCCCCATAATTCTGAGAGTGTACAAATGGAACCAAAAAGGCCCGTAAGGGTCCATTTGGTATAACCCCCTCAAGAAACCATGAGGGTCCCTGGACCACACTTTGAGACCCACTGGTGTAGCAGAGTGTTTCTGGACCAGTGAGCCAACAATATCAGCACCCTGACTCTGTTTGACCAGAATGGAACAGAGCCTTCATTAGTATCATTCGTAACACCTGTGAAGGTACTGTAAGAAGAGGCCCAAGTAAGAATAGGCCCAAATTATTTCCAATATGGCTGCTGTGCAGAGCCTATTTCAAGTGTCCCTGAATTCTGGGACACTTGGGACACTTCAAAGTAGCTTATAGACAGCTCAAAAAGTCCAAAACAACTGAAGTTCACAAAGTATATAAATGTAACAAATGTAGTATGCAAAACAGCCTAAATGAGGCATTATACACACCTGTGTCTGCGGCTCATCCATTGCACACTGGTGGTGTGGGCTAGTGCTCATCCAGTCTCAACACGTGCTGCCTTTTGTTGAGAATGAATCAATCAATAACGTGCTTCCAAAGCATCACATGTTCACGCTCCATTGTCTGTGCATGAACTCGCTTTGAGCAGGCAGGCTCTCGTCAGACCCCAATAAAAAAAAAAACAAGACCTGCACCCCCCCCCCACAAACAGATCCTCGGATCTGCACGGATCGCGCAGATGATCTACTTTGGATTCACACCGGCAATTTTCACAGAAAAGCGAGTTTACATGCAAGAAGAATGGTACAATAATGTGATTACCGTACATATCTCTGCTGTCCGGCAGGAACCAGCTAACTCCAAAAAGTTAGGGGTTTTTGTTCATCATTGATAAGAACAGCTGAATGGACCTCCAAGCTCACAATGAGGTTGGAGGTCAAAAGGGGGTGGAGCCTGGAGTCAGCAAAAGAAAAGTTTAAGGATCCAGCTTTTTAATGCTTTTCAATGGTTCAATATTTTTTTTTACCAACACACAGACGTAAAGGGTGTTCAATGGCCCTGATTTATGGAAAAAAATGCAAAAGCGTCAAAAAAGAGTTAGCTGGTTTCTGCCGGACAGCAACGATTTTATGTATAATGTATGGGATCTGATCTGATTTGATCAAAAATGAGTTTAGAATATTCATGTGTTTATCATTGATGTAAAAGTCAAAACTAAAACTGACTTGTGAATATGACAATGATGCATGAATATCAAGGCAAGCAGTGGTGTAAAGTAACTAAGTACATTTACTCAAGTACTGTACTTAAAGGTAGGGTAAGTGATTTTCTTTGGTTAAAATAAGTGTTAAATAGCTCTATATTCTGATAGTACTCATTGCTATAGAGTGTTTGTTCAGTAAAAGGAGTCTCCTTGTCTCTCCAGCTCTTTATAAAACAGAAAATGCATTTTCGTTTCAGTTTCATTTCCAATTTTATCCAATCAGGATAGAGAACTCAATCAGGATATAGAATAAACAAGTGAAATTGGAAGTGATGACACTAAGAAATGAGCAGGCGGAACTGGAACACTAATGAAGCTTAAAAATAGGTACTTTCTCCTGATTGGCTGAGATTTTGACACCTACCGGAAAATGTATTTTCTGTTTATTAAAGAGCTGGAGAGACTCTTTAATAAACAAACTCGCTGAAGACGAGTTTGGTCCTTCAAGATTCCACAGAGAGAGGAAGAATAGTCAAACTTCACTGCTACAAGTCAATGGATTCATTTGATGTGGAGATGGGGGCGAGATGGGGGTGAGGGGTTAAGAATTCTGAATCGCAACAAAGACGCTGGTGTCTAACAACTGTATTGAGAGAAATGAGAGGAGGAAACGGTACGATCAACTGGGAGGGCATCAAGGCCACTGTGGCCTCAAGGCATGGAGCCTATTATTTTTTGGAGGGGCAGAAGGCCAAACTGAAGGGCAACGGCGGCCATGGCCTTCATAGCCTCCATGAAATTCCTGCCCCAAGCAGGGCACATGGTTGCCTATATGGACTCATTAGCTGTTGCCAAGTTCAAACCCGAGTTCAAACCTTTCCAACAACTAAGAGACACTTTGTCCTCAGGCCTCGAGATTCTCAGTGATTCCCAACCCAAGTGCCCACTTGGGTTGGGAGATATTGAAGATATTGCATGTGGGCCACCAAATAATTGGCAAAACACTAAGATTTGAATGATAATATATTATAGAAATTAGACATTTGCCAGGGACCCAAACTAGTCAAAATAGCAGATCTACACGCTCACAACACGTTGCTTCGCGCCGCATTGTGAGCTTGTAGATCTGCTAATTTCACTACTTCTTAAACTTTATTTATTTAAATAGTTTTTTAATAGTTTTTAATTGATGAGTTGTGATTTTTTTGTTGAAAAAATATGTTTTTCTATGTAGGAAACGAAAAAGGGGGGATATTCACAACCCATAAAAATTGGTTTTGCGACCCAAACGTGGGTCCCGAACCACTGTTTGGGAAACAGTGGTCTAGAACTTCATACGGTATACGACTGACGTCATCCAGTTGGGGTCGCTGTCATTGGTTGCCATATCACAGCACAGGCAGCCGGTACAATGACTTTCACAGAGGGGTTTATCTGGAGGCAGGGCAGCCCGGGTCCTGAACCTTCAGATTTGGCTGAATGCTCTGACTGAACCTCCATTTCTCGATGGCGGAGAGTAATTATATACCTGACTAGTCAAATTTAAGCATTGCAAACACTTGAGCGTATTGACTGCGAGTTTCCTTACAGTTTCCGAAGGACCTTCCCCTGCACCATTATAATTGCATAATAAAATTGTAATAATTAAAGTTAATATGCGGCGGCTTTTAATCGCCTCATAAAAAAAAGCGGAGGTGTTAATTGAGATGTATTGTTTATGGTGAGCCGTGTTTAATGGTGGTGGACGGATAAAGCAGAGTTGGTCTTTCAACGGCTCCGATGTTTTCAGATCATGCCTTTCAAACTAAGTTCCCAATCATTAAAGAAGGGGAGGTGACCTTTCTTAATCCCACAGGGGAAAAAATCTGTTTCAGTTTCACCCAGCCGATGGCTGAGCGGGGGGTTCAGTTAGGGATTAAAGGTAGGGTAAGTGATATTTTTTGTTAAAAGGTTAAAGCACAAAATTCTGATAGTAAACATTGCTATTGAGTGTTTGTTCAGTAACAGGGTTCTCCCCGTCTCTCCAGCTGTTTAATAAACAGAAAACTCATTTTCAGGTAGGTGAACAAAAAAACAGCCAATCAGGGGAGAGTATCCATTCATCAGCTTCATTTTTATAGTGCCTATAAAGTTCCAATTTTGTCTGCTCATTTATTTCCAATTTCACTTTAATCTGTATCGCGCGCGCACACACACACACACACACACACACACACACACACACACACACACACACACACACACACACACACACACACACACACACACACACACACACACACACACACACACACACACACACACACACACACACACACACACACACACACACACACACACACACACACACACTCCTCAGTAAAATCCTCAGTTAATTTAAAAGTACAATTTGACCAATTTGGGTCTATTTTAGGCTACTAACACTGAGCATTTTACCGTCTAGCTTTCCAATATACATCTCAACAAATGACAAATGGTACTGAACAGGTGTTTTCCTTTTAATACTCATGTCACAACTTTACGTGGAAAAAAACTGGTGAGTGGCAGCGGTCAAACGGTCTGTGAAGTTCACTTTGACTTGTCACACCTTTGCCAATTATCCCACGCAGAGTCACAGGGTGGGTGGGGTGGGCGGGACTGAGGAAGAGGATATACAGAGGAATGGAGAGATGAGGGGGTAAAGAGATGACAGATTTAATTTGTCAGTCCCGGGGTGAAAATTGGCTGGTGAAGAAAACAAACGGCGGTCACATGGGCCGCTGCCACCAATTCATCAGCAGGGGGACGTGGGAGGGGGGGGGGGAGATTGAGGAGGCAGTCTGGAGATAGCTCACGTCTCCATAAATCATGTTGACAATGGACTTGAACCATGAGAGGAGATCTCCCCTCCAAAAGACGGAAGGAGGCCTGATATGATAACAGGGCGGGATGGGGGTGGGGGGGGGGGGGCTCTCTCCTCTCTCGCGGAGACGGTGAACGCAGGGGCTGGCGGACCGCCTGGTTGTCTGGCGCGCCTCGGACGGCCCAGTGGCTGCAAAGGCTTGCTTTAACACGCTTTTACGTGATTGACAAGCAGGAGAATTGATTTAGGGAGACCAAGAGTTTAGGCATCGCTGTGGCAGGTGTAGGGAAGAAGTCTTGGGAGTGACGAGTAGCGCTTTAATTACATTCTGTGGCGAGATCGCTTTCCGTTTGGGTTTTTAACACCGCACGCGGTTGTGCACGACGTGTGCATTCATCTCGGTTTAGTTCTCCGGAGGAAGTGTAGCTCTTAACACCCCAGTGGTGTCACCACTCATGTTGACACTGAGCATGGAGAGGTTCACATTATCTTCCCCACCCACGACCCGCTGAACAGACGGCCAACCAGTTGCTAATGCAGCTAAAACCATTTACAATTTTAGCAGACACTCTTATCAGTGTTGCCATGTCCGCTTATAAGCGACAAGCGGGCATGTTTTTCTGTTAAGTTGCTTGTAAATATTGATGGTTGCAGGTTGCGTTTTTTGAGGGCTTGTTTCTTAAGTGTAGTTGCTTATTAGGGCTTGCTAACATTTTTTTTAATTATTATTTAAACCAGTGGTTGTCAAATATTTTCATGTCATGGACCCCCAAATCAATATGTCCCAAACCCCCCCATCTGAAAATGTTTTGTGCCAGGGAGAGCCCTGTACCAGATTTGTGTTGTTAGAATGTTTAAAAAATATTCCACATTTTGAAAATAGCAGATCTACAAGCTCACAACGTGTCGCATTGCGACTCGTTGTGAACTTGTAGATCGGCTATTTTCAAATAGGTGATGTATACAGTATATAGGTTTAAAGTGCTCATGTGGCCTAGTCGCTTCTTTTGGTCTTGTTTTCCTAGACCTGGTTGCTTATTTCTCTCAGGAATTCTGTCAACACTGACTCTTATCCAGAGTGACTTACAAGTGCAAGATCAGAGTAAATGAACCCTAGTGGCATGAACCCTAGTCAACAAACAACAGGGTTAATGGTCACATAAGTAGAGTGCAAAGAAAAGCAATTGAGTAGCCTGGGGGGAGGGGGGACAAGGGGGAGGGAAGAATTTGTTTAGAATTTCCCTAAACCAATCACAAGGGATCCCCACCCCCACCTCCGACTCTCATTGGACGATACTTTTTTGTACCGAATAAATCCTAGGTTCACCTTACAACACCAGACCAAGAGCGGCAGTCCACTCAGAGAGTGGGCGGGGTCTATGGTCTGGAACCAGGCTAGCAATTGAGTGCTTCAAAGTAACTTGGATAACAGGTAAACGTAAAAAAACAAAAACAAATGATGTTCTCTGTGGTGGTAGGCGAGGTGTTTCTCTTTCTCGCTCTATTTATGTTTTGCTCCCTCAATGTCACTCTCTCTCTCTGTCTGTAATATACTCCATCCATCCATCCATCTTCAACCGCTTATCCGGAATCGGGTCACGGGGGTAACAGTTCCAACAGAGATTTCCAGTCTTCCCTTTCCAGAGCAACATTAGCAACTTCCTCCTGGGGGATCCTGAGGTGTTCCCAGGCCAGTGTGGAGATATAATCCCCCCATCTGGTCCTCGGTCTGCCACAGGGTCTCTTCCCAGTGGGACATGCAGTGAGGATCTCCCTAGGGACATCAACATTTAAGCTGTAAAATGACAGTCTTCTCACGTGGATACAGGATAGGTGGGCACTATGGACATCTGGGCACCTTGATGTAAAATTGGCTATTTTGTCCAAAATGGAAAAAAAATATATATATATATATTTGAATTTAAAATTTGTATCCTTCAATTTCTTGTTCATGCCCCAAATTGACTGGACATACAGGTTTTGTAGCAATAGAAAAAGTATAGGCCTTAATAGTCGATTGTTGAAGCATGTTCTAATCATGTATCCAATACTTTACTTAAAAACATTTTTTCCAAACATTTTTTTTTTTACATTTTGGAAAAAAATGCCAATTTAACATAGAGGTGCCCACTCTTGCTTGGTGCCCACCTATCCTGTTACCTCTCACGTTACCTGTCTGTCTGTCTGCCTGTCTATCTGATCTTCTCTCTGCTCGTCAATGTGGAAGCTCCAACCTTTTGGCAAAAATGCACATGGATTGACCATAAACGCACACACGCACACTTTATATTGGATGTTAGTTCTGTTTTTGCTCCCTCTTCGTTTCTCTCTATGTAGGTGTATTTGTCTTAAGTCCATGTGGTGTTTATGCAGGTTTGACCAGACGTCGACTCCTGAATGGAACAGACTTAGCCAACAGCACTCCTCTCTCTCCCTTTCTCCCTCTCTCTCTCTCTCTCTTTCTTCTCTCTCCTCACTCTTTCTCCTATTCGCTCCATCACCATGTGAGGCCTGCGATGTATTATGCTCCAACGCTCATGGATTGACCGTGACAACACACACACACACACACACACACACACACACACACACACACACACACACACACACACACACACACACACACACACACACACACACACACACACACACACACACACACACACACACACACACACACACACACACACACAACCCCTTTTTCCTCTGTTGCTCTTGCTCTCTCATTCAACTTTATTCCTCCATAAACCTTTTCTAACAAGATTACGACAGAGCCCGGCGCTGTGAAAGCCCCATATAAATTCACAAGTAACGAAATATAAACATTCTAATAAACACAAGTGCTGTATTAGCCGGCTCGGTCGTTCTCTCTCCCTCTCATGTTTAAATGTCGCTCATCCATCATTGTTCTTCCATAACGCTGTTTTCTCTCTGTTACCCTTCTTTTCTCTCTCTTTCTCAGTCTCTTGAAAACCAAATCACTCATCCATCTTTATTACTCTATATGTCTTTTCTTAACAAGCCTGTTGTTAAAGTACAAGCTCAAATAGCAAGCTATGAATAAAAAGTAGTAGGTAGTAGACACTAGTAGATTTTTAGGTCCAGCGTTTCCCCTACAGTATGCAGACTTTTCTACGCAAATGATTATTATACAGTACGCGCCGTGTCGTGAGCGTGTAGGTCTGATATTTTCGTTAAGAGACACCGCATTCCGACAAAGTGTGAACAGGGCTTTATTGCATGGTCCCCTTTGAGACCTCCTCCTATATGTAATACTTTTCTATGGGTCACAGGTTTCAATATGCTGTAACAGCCGTGAGCCGTCCACCTCGGATTTTGTTGATCATTAGCATGGCATTGTAGGATGCATGCATTCCACGGACGCATCGATGGGTGAGTTGGCATAGTGCAAGGCAACGTAAACAACTTAGCAGCTGATATGTTTTCTACTACAATACTTCTATTTTGACTACTTTGCAGAAGGGCATATCACTTCATATTCAGGTGCATAACTTTGCCTTACCTAATCAGCTCGGCTCAGCCAATTAGATCAAGTTACGTGAGTGGATTTGTTTGTTTTGTCAAGTAGAAATTAAGCTTAACGTTACAGCTCACTTATCATTTGGAATGTTCAAGGAAACATCTGTGAAATAAACATTTGGAAGATCCATAATGATCTTGCATTTAGAAAGATAGAAGCCTCGGTATTACCCATATGGTGAGTGTTTTCCCTGGAGGAGGACCACAAGGCCACCGTGACTCCAAGTCCAATCTGCAAGTCCAATCGCATCCAATTGTCTTGAAATACACATTTTGTGGGGAAAATACAATAAAACCTAAATAATGAATGTTCATGTGATTTTATAGGTACATCGTTAGCGTATCTATTATTGCGGCGGTAGAAGTTTTTGGGCGCACCTACATTCTGTAAGCTGGTTAGGAAGTTAAAGGACGACTTCACATGTTTTCAACCTATTTTCATATAATTGGTCCTCACTAATGCTCATGATAAAATGGTACCATTTTCTTCTACTCGGTCTGTATATCATAGGAAGGCTGTGGACACTTCAGAAACCCACCTACCACTGACATCATCATTAGGCAGGTTTCTTTTTCAAACAAGATTATGATAATAAATGTTTTAATTAACGCGAGAACAATGGCTTCCATATGGCATGCTAACTTTCCAGGAATAGAAAGCATGGAGTTTCTATTAGCTTGGATTCTCCATTGATGATGCGACACCTGCTAGGCCATTGATGAGAACTGCAGGGAATTTGGCACTTCCTGGCTTAATTTTAAAAACCGGATGCTTGACGCCTGTGTTAGAAGCCTTTTTTGGTAGTAGCTACCAGTGGTGGAAAAAGTACTCACATGTTTTACTTAACACATCGGGTGCCAAACATGGTCTGAACCGTGTTTTCACAGAGTAGCGCTTCAGTGCCGAACACGGTCTGAACCGTGTTTTCAGTCTCAGCTGGAGCAGCTCTGGAATCACCCACGGTGAATCTCAGAAGGAAGGGCCTTATAGATCACCGTGCCAAAAACATGGCTTCCCATCCGCTTCCGTTCTATCTCCTTCTCTAAAACCCCTATAACTCAGAAACTGTTTTACATTGGGGAAAACGACTCATTTTGTATGCGCGATCGCTCCGCCATTGTGACCCGCGGTAAAGATGTTATCGTTCCAGGCGTTAGCCAGGACCATCGTGCAAAATGCAACAGTGAGATTTCTAGTACCGAACGTAATCTGTTATTATAAAATTCTGCCACCGAATGTGTTAAGTAAAAGTATCAATACTGCAATGTAGAAATACAAGTAAAAGCCCGGAATTCAAAATTCACTTGAGTAAAGTATTGGTATCAAAATAAAGTACAAAAGTAATCAAGGTGCATGATGTCTCATTTCACAAATTCAAAATGTATGTATTGTATGTATGTATGTAATGTATGTGTGTAGCCGAAATATATAGGCTATAGGGCTGAAGTGGTTAGTGTGTTTTGCGATAATAATCAAGGTCTAAAAAGTAACTAAGTTTTCAATGAATTGTATTGGAGTAAAAGTACAATATTTGCCTCTGAGATGTAGTGGAGTAGAAGTAAAAGTATTGAAAATTGGAAATACTCCGTAATTAGTCAGTAAAGTAAAAATACCTCAAAATTGTACTAAGTACAGTACTTGAGTTCATGTACTTAGTTACTTTAAACCACTGGTAGCTACTAGGGCTGGAAGTCTGGCTCTGCAATCTCTGGAGAAGTGATTTACTTCAATTAGTTTAATAAACGTTCAGTCATAAACAACCCCATCCTGGATTGCCAAAAGTGTAAAACTGTCAGCGTTGTAACGTGAGAGCTTGTTGCCCACGGAGCAAATAAAACAGGACTTCTTGTGGAGTGCACCACGTTAATGAAAATTAGGCAGTGCTGTTGGCCCATATTTCCACAT
This sequence comes from Gymnoscopelus microlampas, assembly GCF_963454915.1. Lineage (NCBI taxonomy): Eukaryota > Metazoa > Chordata > Actinopteri > Myctophiformes > Myctophidae > Gymnoscopelus > Gymnoscopelus microlampas. The sequence continues at coordinate 23,192,842 of NC_139959.1, forward strand.
TGTACTTGTCTAAATTGTAATTTACACGTTATAAGGCTCAGTTTATACTCAGTGTTGCCAGATTTTGCGAGAGAATAAGCAACCAGGTCAATGAAAAAAAGCCCAAAAGAAGCGACTATTATAGGCCACATGAGCGCTTTAAACCTATATACATCGGTTAATTGAAAATAGCAGATCTACAAGACTTGTAGATTCAATCAAATCTTAAAAAAAGTGAAACATTTTGAATATTTTTCTTAACATTTTAACAATACAAATGTGGTACAGGGGTCCCTGGCACAAACTCTTTTTAGGGGGGGGGGGTCCGTAAACAAATACATATTAATTTGAGGGTCCTTCACATGAAAATGTTTGAGAACCACTAGTTTAAACAACATTATAATAAGCAGACATGGCAACACTGTTTATACTCTGGTGCACTGCTTCTCAACACAAGTATTTTCAAGTAATGAACATTAAATGAGTGTGCAGGTTGTGATGGTGTCTCTGGGGACAAATTGTGATAGTAATAATGTACCTCTCAGCTATTGCAGGTATTGAAACTAGGGGTGCGACAGTTGATCAAACAAATTGATTTAATCGATCATAAAAAATCATCGATTTTAATAAAATAACTCAATTACAAAAACACAGAACAAAGCAGATCTACAAGCTCTCAACGTGTCACGCCATGAGCCAATGTTCATAGGTCCTGAAATAAATAATTAAATGAGAAGTGAGGCACATTCATTATGAATGCGTTCCCATTTTTACACGTATAATGTGTATTTTTTTTTGCCTAAGTCATGTCTGGCTTTTCAAATATTTAACAGTAGTGGAGCATAACAATTGGAGCAACTGCAAACCCGGATCCTCGGGACACAAAAGGGTAAATATTGTTCAAATGTAGCCACAATAACAACCCATCACGCATACAATACTAGGCCAGTCAAATAATTACTTTGGGGTTTAAAGACGACTTTACCAATTTATTTTCTATTCTTTTCAAGACACAAAGATTGCATTGTATTGGTTCTATTCCAAAACACTGCATTATTAGGCGGAAAACAAGACCAAGATCTAAAACCCCGGTTAGCAGCCACTGAAGGCTTTATGTCCAGCTCCTTATGTCCAGCCAGACACTTTGGCCGAAAGGTGGTGCTAGAGCATTGATTCTCAGGGGTCCTTGGGGGGGGGGGGGGACTGGGAGAGGGGTGGGGGGTGTTCCAGGGGTCCCCAGCAAAAGTAGTTAACATAGCATCACAATCATCTTTGACCACTTTATCCATTTATATGTTGGCTATTCAAAAATAGCAGATCTACAAGTTCAAAATGTTTGGAAACTTTGGAATAATTTTGAATTTTTATACAAATCTTCTCTTCTGGGGGGGTCCCTGGAATAAACCTGATGGGGGGGTCCACAGCCAAATATATATCAAATTGGGGGTCCTTGACTTGAGGAAAGGCCATGGCGTCATCACAATCGTTACAAATGTTTATAATTATGCATAACAATTTTTAACGAAGACACTTTATAACTGACTAAATAATGGTAGTTATAATGTGCTGTTCCACTGAGCTTATAATGCCTTATGACCAGCACTTATACAGGGGGTCGGCAACAGGCGGGCCCATAATGTCCAAATAGAGAATATTATTCCCACCTGAAGGATCAGATGCTTAATAAACTTTTATTCATGTTGAGACAGAGAGTGAATATATACTGCCGGGCAGACAATCAGGCAGCAGCAGTGTACAGACAGTCACACAGACAGTGCTGCTGCTGCTGCTGCTGCTGCTGCTGCTGCAGCGCACGGACCTGGTCAAAGTGCTTCAGTCTCTGGCTTTCGTGGGTGGAAACTAAACACTTTGAAGGTGCTTGCTTCATCTTTTGGTGTCTAAAATGATGCCATCTGGCCTGGGCCGCAGCGTGGCGGTCCAGGCACCCTAGGCTGCAATGCCAGCCTGACAGCGTGTCGCGGGTTCGACTCCCGTTCCCGACGACCTTTGCTGCGTGTCACCCCCCCATCTCTCTCCCCATTTCTTGTCAGCCTACTTTCCCTATCCCTCTCTAATAAAGGCATAAAAAAGCCACAAAAAAATCCTTAAAATGTTGCCATCTAAAACTTCACGGCAAAGCCGCTGTGTAACTTCAAAACACAGCGGCTTTGCATTGATGAGACCAGGTAGGATAAACACATAGTTTTCAGTCCTTATTCCACTTTAAAAGCCTGTTTCCTCTTCTTTAGACTTTTGGATAGTATGTGCCATTTCTCTTGCTAACTAGCAGCAGGTTAGGCTAAATGTTTAGCGATCTCAAGCAGTCTTTCTGCACAAGTAGCAGCTGCAATCAATTCAGTAACGACCAATGTATGCTCCGACGTACAACCGCGTTGCGCCCCGAATATATTCAATGTATTAATTAAAATTATAACTGTAATGAGCTAGGCTCCGCTACAAGGACAGTCCATAAATGTATTACTATTCACAAATAGAAAGTGGGGGAAAACAGCTTGTTTACATGCAGTTTATTATGCCACCTATTAGCTTATATTTTGATACATTCTCAAATTTTATGTCTTGTAAGGCTGTCTGTCTTTGGAGTTCTAGTAACATTTTTTAACTATCAATTTCTTAAATTAGCCTTTCATTATATTTTCTGGCCCGCCATCTAATGCCTTAGAAAAACATTGTCCCGACGGCAAACCTAGTTGCCGACCCCTGACTTATACTGTACGTCATACACACAAGCATACGCACACGAACGCACACTGGGAGTGTGCTTGCCGTTCCATTCAGTCTCTTTTCCTTCTCTCTGCTTGGACTGTGCCGAGCCTCGATGGTTCAAAATAGAACCGAGGTCTGAAACGTGTTTCAAGTGCTTGCCGTTCCATTCAGTCTCTTCTCCTTCTCTCTGCTTGGACTGTGCCGAGCCTCGATGGTTCAAAATAGAACCGAGGTCTGAAACGTGTTTCAAGGGAACAGGTTTTTGATGACGTCCAACTTGACGCCTCCTGGGTGCGTTTGATGACGCGCGCGCCTGATGCTTTCAGAGCCTCACGGGTAGAACTGATCCACTCCCTTCATCATGGGACGTACATCCTCTGGGGGAGCATGAAAGTGCAACAGCAAATCCCACGGGAATCCAGGGGCCAAATGTGTTCTTATGACCAATATTTATTTAATTTATTTACATATTTTCGCCATCAGTTGTTCTTGTGAGAAGCATTTCTTCGTTTCAAGTCACTAACACTTTGTAGTCCTATATTCGTTTGAGGTTTACGGCTTATTCCATCATTTGGTACACAGGGCTACAGAACTACTGATCTCTGGGATCTCTGCTCTTGGGGGGGGGGGGGGGGGGGGGGGGGGGGGGGGCGGCTTGAGGAGCTTTCAGGTTAGCTTCAAGTTTCACTCTGGTTGGTACTCCGGTGATTCTTGCATGTTCCCATAGGGAAGAGAGAGAGAGATCTCAGCTACTGTAGGGGGGTAACTGATCCACTCCCATAACCCATTAAAAGCGGATCTGCCCTGCCAAGGTAAAGAGCAGTAACTACGTTTTGGGACACGGCGACTTATTTTTGTATCCCAAAGGTCAAATTAGCCTTTGTAATTTTGGGGGATAAACAATTACCTCAAGAACAGATGCAAAATTAGTGTAATATCACTTATATGCCGATATCTCATTTGGCTGACCAGTTGAATCACTTTTAATCCCATTTTTCAGTGTTTTTTGTTTTCGTAGTTACTGCTCTTTACCTTGGCAGGATACGCATCTGTGTATAACCACTTAACACCATATTAGGTAATGCGTGACCATGGGCTGCATCTTGGTACTAAAATCCACAACGCTAATAAACCATGTCCATTCCATGTACTGAACCAGCCAAGGCTGAGTACTGTTGTAGAGGTTCATAAGTGCAGTAGTAAGCTGCCAGCACCATGACTCACCTGTAATTCACATCAACATAAGATAGAAACCAACCAACATTCTCTTTCCTTTATGATTTATATGTGAATCTTGATACTGGCTGCTGTTAACAACTGAATTTATCCACACTCGTGACCATTAACTCATTAAAACCGGGAACGCATCTGTGTAACCACTTTAACCATTATTTTATACTTTGGCTATTCAAAAATAGCAGATATACAAGCTCATAGCACGTATATATGTATATATATGTATATATACAGTATGTAGATCGGCTATTTAAAAAAAATCTTGAACATTTTTGCAAATCTTTTAAAATATATATATTTTTAAAGCAAACATATTTTACTCAAATCTTTGCTTCTGGGGGTCCCTGCCTCCTGGAACTAAATATTTTGAGATGGGGGTCCGCGGCCAAATACATACAATTTTGGGGGTCCTTGACATGAAAAAGCATTATAGCAACATAAGTGTTTCAGAAAACTGTTAGGATGTAGAAGACATTTGTAGAATCGTATATCGGGTCTTAATGGGTTATGTCCATCTTCTCACTAGAGATTCCTGTTGCCACGCCTGCTGAGACCATGGTGGTTAATACACCGCCCCCACTCCCCTCTACATCCACCATCATTATGTCTTGATCTTCCGCTTGGGCTCCTTGGCTTACAAAGAGGGTGCATGCGCAGGTTATGGGATTTCAAAGGGACTAGGCAAAGGTGTCAGCTCAGCAGGAGGTACGGTGTTGAGCGAAGGCATTGAGCATGTCAGTGGTTGTTGTGGGAGGGAGAGGGGAGGTATGTTTTTTGCGCAAAAAACCTGACCCTCATGGTTCTGACACAGCTGCGGATGATGGGGTGATAAATGGTGCGTGAGGCATGTGGGTGTGGGGAAAAAATAATACAAATGGTACAGGGCAGATTTTATATAGAAATGACTGACATATTTAAAAATGTTATACTTTTAAAAAAAGCTTACTGTAAGCTTGTAGATCAGCAATTTCTGCTTCTTTTAATATTTGAAAATGTGTGAAAGATTTATGACGATGACGATTATGACTATAAAAGTGATTATCTCGAATAATTGCACTAGACTGTTATATAATAATTGTGATATAGGCCTACCCTGTAGAGTAAGATCAAATGGCTCCCCACCTCAACTGACCCAAACATCAAACGGTACGGGGTACACAGGGGGAAGCTGGCTCCGGGTGAGCAAAGAAACACTCTGTCTGTCAACAGTTTGGCAACATGTTATGCTCTCAGTATCAGTCTCTTTCCCCACAATGCAACCTCGCCTCCTCACATCGGGAGTTACACAGACGGCTCTACGCACTCCTGAGGACACAAGAGATCGCATTGCAATATTAGTCCACAAGGTCAACAACAGTGTGATCCGACTGAGCTGCTTTGTTTTATCTGGTTATGGCAACGTGTTAAACATAATAAGGTCTTGGTTTCAACTCTAATCTCAGATGAGAGCAAAATGTGTGGAAAAAAGTTTGCCGTTACATCAAACACCTTGTTGTTCCCGTCTATTTCAGCAACAAACAAAAAGAATCACAAGAGGAACAGATGTAAGGCTTTGTTTTTCAAACGTTTAAGTCGTTCTGGTTCTGACACGGCCGTTTGCCGTATCGATTGGTTACAGAAGAACAACTGGTGGAGTGGTACAGTACGTTAACACAGGGTTTCTCCTGTCGGCCTGAAAAACAATCTCGACTATTACCTCACCACGCAGCCACGCTATCAGCGCTCAAGTTGCAATCGCCTCCCAAGAGGGTGGAAGGAAAGAAAGTTCTCCACACTCACATCAAATGACTACGGTACAGTGTGATCTTGACCCTCATGGTTCTGACACAGCTGCGGATGATGGGGTGATAAATGCTGCGAGAGGTGTGAAGCATGTGGGCATGTTGGTGCGTGCGTGGCGTGGCGTGCATGTGCGTGTGCGTGTGCGTGCGTGCGTGCGTGCGTGCGTGCGTGCGTGCGTGCGTGCGTGCGTGCGTGCGTGCGTGCGTGCGCGTGTGTGTGTGTGTGTGCGCGCGCGTGTGTGTGCGCGTGTGTGCATGTGTGTGTCCGTGCGAGGCATTCGGATGTCGGCGTTTGCGTAAGAGCCAAGCCAAGCCATCTCAGCGCTCCCACTGCACAGCACCTGATCTTGCGGCTTGCCTTTCATCCCCACATCTGTAGGCAGGCTGCCATGGGCCCCGTATCATTTACTACATCACACCTGTTGTGATGAATCTGATACCTGACGATAATGGACTCGACTTCAAAGAGGAGGGAGGGAGAGAGAGAGAGGGAGAAAGGGAGAGAGGGAGAGAGAGAGAGAGAGAGAGGGGGGAGAGAGAGAGAGATACAGACAGACAGACAGACAGACAGAGAGACAGACAGAGAGACAGAGAGAGAGCATTTTCTTTTTCTTGTTTCCAAGAGGTCACATTTCACAAGCAACATACAAGTGATGTACTACGCAATGTTAATGCACTCACTCACCCACCCACCAAGTGGCCCTCCCACATACGAGTGTGCATGCGCATAGGCACAGCTAAATGCGGGCAGAAACACACACGCAAACATTACACCAGCTGCTTGTGTAATGTACGCGCGCACACCCGCACACACACATGCAGAAAGACCTGGACAACATCCTTTAATAGAAGATATTGATGCTGGAGCCGATCCCGTGAGGGGCGGGGGTTGGGGGGTAAAGATAGGGGAGGGCAAGATATATGAAGAGGAAAGGAGTTAGGATAGAAAGTGAGAGTTGGTTTGCCAGAACGCCGAGAGCTGTACTGGAAACATAATGGCTCTCACCGTCAGATTTATAGTGACTCATCACCACCCTCTCCCCCCAACCCCAACCCAACGCAATAGGAGTGCACAAATAAACAGGAAAAGAAACAGAAGCAAAAAAGGAAAGTTGACTGTGAGGGAGCGCACAGCATTCCTCCAGAGACTGTAACCTATTCCCCATCTTGCCCCATGTTGTTGAGCCAGAGTACACATGGTGGATAAAGCTACCGTTTTTTAGGACCAATAAAAAGTCATCAGTATACTACAGGACCAAAGGGCACGTTCACGGTATTTCGGCCTGAACCAAAGGCCAATAAATTAAGCCAGTGCTTCTCAAACTTTTTCATGTCAATATATATATATATATATATATATATATATATATATATATATATATATATATATATACAGTATATATATATTCAAAGATCTGCATACATTTTCAAGATTTTTCAAAAATAGCAGATGTACAAGCTCATGGTGCGGCGCCACGCTATGAGCTTGTATATCTTCTATTTTTGAAAAGCCAATGTATAAAATATGGATACAATTTGTGTGATGCTATATTAACACATTTTGCTGAGAACCAATTAATTAAGCTACCCCAATAACCCCGCCCCCCTCCCCCATTGGTCCCCGTAGGTGGATTGGTTTAAAAAAATAAATAAATAAATAAAAGTAGAGTATCATTATGACCAGAGCCGAGAAAACCATGATTGCATTCCTCATAGCCCCCGCCGTTGTGTTGCCGATGTGATTCCAGTCGGCAGTCGATGAGGCTGACAGCTAGAAACGAAAAAGGTTTGATGAACTCAGGGCTTTGATGAACTTCAAATGGCGGCTCAAGTTCACAAACGCACGCAAACACACATGCACTCGTCGTGATTAGCAGCGTCTTCGTCGTGCACGCTCTCCTGCACTCGGTGAAAGCTAATGACCTCCACACGCGCCGAGCGCAACATTTAAGTACAGTACAAGGTTTTTTGGTATGCGTATAACTTCAGAGAGACGGCTCATCTCTCTGATCAATTTAATTCAGAAATTGATTTCTACACGCAGCCTTGAATGCTTTCAAAGTTCCTGCTCCAATCCTTGTCAGCACACAGGGGCCATTCGATTACATTTTTGGTTTCTGTCTATTGCTTTATGCAAATGTCATTTTGAATAGATCCATTGCCTGAGACATCTCTCTGGGGAAGAACAAATGATTGTTTTCTTAATCCCAAGAGACCCCTGATTCACTGTCTCTAGTTAGAAGGAAGGAATGAAACAAAAACATTGACTAGTTGCTAGATCTTCAGTAAAGTTCAACACTGGCACACAAACAGAACTCATATGTGTACATAGCCCCACAAAGAATACACATAGTGAAAAAAACGAGAAATTAACAACGTATTAATGATCGCTAGTGTGGAGAAAATTCAGTTGTTACAGCAGCCAGTAACGAAAATACACATATGAATCATAAAGCAAAGAGAATGTTGGTTGGTTTCATCTTTTGTTGATGTGAATTACAGGTGAGTCATGTGCTGGCAGCTTACTACTGCACTTATGAACCTTTACAAAAGTACTCAGCCTTGGCTGGTTCAGTACATGGAATGGACATGGTTTATTAGAGTTAGTGGATTTCAGTACAAGATGCAGCCCATGGCCACGCATTACCCATGATGACGAATTGCACTCTTAGCGACGTTGTGTGCTTCACCCAGTGAACAGCATGTTTTACTGGGTATTTTTGAAAATCTTTGTGAATTTGCAGTTGAAAAGAAATCTACTGAGAAATGTGTCTATAACTACATGTTGATTAATGTGATTTACCCTGAATGCCCTCCTGTTCCCCAGGCTTTGACATGCAAATGTTTGTTTAACCCATTTAGACCGGGAAAACATTTCGTGTCATTTTAGATTTATTTGGCGAGTAAAAATAGCAGATCTACAAGCTTGCAGCGCGGCCACGCTACGAGCTTACAAAGTAGATCTGCTATTTTTGGAAAAATTGAGTTAAAGCAAACATACAAGCCAAATACAATATCATTTTGGGGGCCCTTGACATGGAAAAGTTGGAGCACCACTGATATAGCAACCTACTGTTAGGATTTAGAAAACATTTTTAGATATGCATTTGGCTGCGGACCCCCATCTCAAAATGTCGGAGCCCCAGAAGATTTGAGTTACAAATGTTCGCTTTGAAAATATATATTCAAATTATATTATATTCAAAGATTTGCACACGTTTTCAGGATTTTTCAAAAATAGCAGATCTACAAGCTCATAGCGCGGCACTCTGTGCCGCGCTATGAACTTGTAGATCTACTATTTTTGAACAGCCAAATAAATCTAAAAAGGACGCAGATGCCATCCCGGATTGAATGGGTTAAAGATTAATTTGGGGGGGTTGTGCCCTGAAAAGGTTGAGAACCAACTGAGACAGATTGCACGTCGTCCCCACCTGGCGTTGTGTTAGCGCCTGGTCAAGCTGGATGGCCCCCTAGATTATTAAAAAACCCACTTTCTTTTTTTTTTTTTTTAATATAATTTTTATCCCACGATTTTGTAACCCACATTTTTTCACCCAGTGCCAATTGCCTATGTAATCCTGGGCACTACCTACCCTCTGCCAGCCTAGGGAGAGCCCAAGCTGAAGCTCATGCCTCCTTCAATGCATGAGGAGCAAGCAGGCCGCATCTTATCACCCGACAGGGGGGAGTTTCCCTGGTTGGACATAGCGCGTGGAAGGAACACGTTATTCCAACCAGTTCCCTTCTCCTCCATCAGGCGCCCCGGCTGACCAGGGGGAGGCAGTATAGTGACCAGGATTACTACATGTTTTTGTGAGGGTATTAACTACCCTAGGAGACACGGGGAGAACATGCAAACTCCACACAGAGTAGGCCCTTTCACCAACCCCACTTAGGGTATGGGCGCCGATGACGTGGAGGAGAGAACACGCCCCCAGCGCCCACAGCGTCCCTGGCGGGAATCGAACCCAGGACCTTAAAAAAAAAACCCACTTTCCATGGCGGTAGTGGCAGGAACTTGACCTCAGTATGCGCACACCCAGACTTGTAGATTGGCTGTTCCTAGCAAAATGTTCCCCCCAGAATAGAGGGTGCTTTAGGGTTCAAGTGGTTAATAATTGCCTGACTCCTGAAAGGAGCTCCCGACAGTAAACTAGACGAGGACATGTTTACAGCAGTGGTTCTCAAACTTTTTCATGCCAAATTGAAATGGACGCCCACCTGAAGTTGTGTTTTTGAGGGACCCCCAAAACAAACAAGTCGGGGAAATGTAAGCAACAGCTTGATATCAGTTTGACTTTGATGACATGCTAAATGGACATACAGTATGGTACGCGTTGTACTTATTCTTTCCTTTTCTTTTTGTTGCTTCCCTTGAAGTGGCTTGGAAATACCTGAAACCCTTTTTTTTTACCCTATCAATAGCACAGATGGGTGAGTTTCAGTGCCAACAAAAGGATCAGGTTGGTCAGGAAAAGGGGAGTGATGGCTTGCCTTTTGTGTGTGTGTGTGTGTGTGTGTGTGTGTGTGTGTGTGTGTGTGTGTGTGTGTGTGTGTGTGTGTGTGTGTGTGTGTGTGTGTGTGTGTGTGTGTGTGTGTGTGTGTGTGTGTGTGTGTGTGCACATGCGTGTGTGCGTGCACGCGTGTATGCAGAACATATATTCTTTCTCTCATGTTAATAATATTAAGGACAGACACCATTTCCACGGCGACAGTGTTTCAGCAAAAAGAAAAAAGCTGCAGGGCTTTTTTCTTTATATATTTTTTTCCTGTCCAATTTCCTGTCCAATTTCAGTCATTATGCCATTGATTCCAGCATATCACTGCTGGTCTCACTTTACACAGGGAGAAGGGAGTGCTGTGTAAGGCTCCGAACACTGCTCAGTGACCCCAATACGCTGTTTCCATGGGACTGAATCAGTTGAGGTAATATGACACCGGCAGCAGCCCAAACTTATACCACAGGCAGGTGTACAAGCCCCCCCCCCCCCTCCCGCCTCACACACACACACACACACACACACACACACACACACACACACACACACACACACACACACACACACACACACACACACACACACACACACACACACACACACACACACACACACACACACACACACACACAAAAAACGCGGTTGCCTGCCAGGTCTCGCGTGATTGACACAATGTCGTTTCCCAAACCACAACAATGCCAGCAGTGTCCTTATTACATATGCACACGCACACGCACACACACACACACACACACGCACGCACGCGCACTAACTCTCTCTCTCTCTCTCTCTCTCTTGCTCTCTCTCTCTCTATTCAAAAGGTGCCTTATGGTACACCCATAAAGCTCGATCAAGCCCGTGGCCCTGCAGTCATTCAATTAAGAATTTACTGGGCTATTGATTTCAACACACAAGCGAAGCCTCTCGCGTCTCGGAAACAATACAGTGTTACAGACCCTCCCCCCTCCCAACCCCCCCCCCCCCCTTTTTGTTTTTCTCTCTTCTTTTCTTCTGACAATGATGGCGAGAGGGGGGGGCATGGAAAATACTAACATTTATAATAGACAAACAAACACCTGCCAGCCTCTCCCCCCCCCCCCCCCTCTCCTCCCTCAGCACCTGTATTGACGCTTATTCATCTCAGCTTGTACAAAGGCTATTGAAATATTTAATCTATCCCTCGCTTTATTTTGCATTCTCTTTGATGTCCCAGCGGATGAATTAACAACGATGTTTGTTTAAGACGGGATGGGATTGATTTACCTGCCGATTTACAATTCACCACGCAATCGCGAGGCAACTTTTTTTCTTTCTTTTTTTATCCACAGGGTTGAGCTAGATCAGGGGATCTTCAACAGGGAGTCCGGGACCCCTCAGACGGGGTCCTCAGAGTTACTACAGGGGGGGCCGCCAAATCTTTGTGCGATTGGATTTTTTTTTTCTCACTTGAACCCTATTATCCCTATTCTGAGGAGAACTTAAGCAAATATAGCTGATCTACAAGCTTGTAAATCGGCTATTTTCGGCAAAGAGGTTTGGTGTTGGTCTATGAATTCTATGAAAATACCATTTTATACAGTATGTAGTGGGGGGGGGTCCCTGCTTCATCTCTCTTTCAGCTAGGGGGTCCTTGGGCTGAAAAACGTTGAAGACCCCTGAGTTAGATGGTTGTTTTGAGCATTGAGAGCCAGTCATCTTTTTGATTGACTTCTTACAAACTGCTCTCATTTATTTGTGCAGCAGGGCTGCCCAATAAGTCAACCGAAAATTGGAATTGCAATTTTTTACGTGTTCTGATATATTTCGATCGAGCCGTTCTCCAGCAATAACGTATTATTATGCCATCGGTGCTGGACAGTCACACTGGGTGTGTGCACCGTGGACGGTGGCTTGGCCGGTCAGACTTAGTTGTGGTTTATTAATCAGCAGCTTATATTTACAATATAACTTCCTCTACCTTTAATATTAAAAGAACTAGATGGAACAAAACTGTTGTCTTCATGTCTTGCCAAGTACACGCTTGTTGGAAAAGATACAGAACCAAGCATGATCGATTGCTACAAATAATGATAATTCAGCTATATAGCCAGATTGATTTGGAACTGAAAGGCTATTGGAGGCTATTGTTGAAAAAAAAGAACTATGATCGAACGTAACAGCGGGGCACAAAATTGATATACACTGTAGATGATGATCACACACGTTGCAGTTTAAGCCGTTCAATCCGGGAACGCATCTGTGTCATTTTAGATTATAGCTATATTATTTTACTTTGGCTATTCAAAAATAGCAGATATACAAGCTCATAGCGCGGCACCGAGTGCCGCGCTATGAGCTTGTAGATCTGCAATTTCTTTTAAGTCGTGAACAGTTTTGCAAATCTTTGAAAATATATATACTGTATTTTTTTTTTTTTAAGCAAACATTTGTAACTCAAATCTTTGCCTCTCCCTGGAACTTAATATTTTGAGATGGGGGTCCACGGCCAAATACATATAATTTTGAAAATACGAATATGAAAAAGTTTGAGCACCGCTGATATAGAAACATACGTTTTTTTTTCAGAAACCCGTTAGGATTTAGAAGACATTTGTAGACGCGGATTGAATGGGTTAATAGAACCAACGTGTCATCGGGCAAACTGGCTTCGTCAGGGTTTCTGTGTTTCTCAAATAAAAAATTGCTTCAGGTGCCTGCCGAGCCATTCATGAACAGAAGTTCAACATCACACAATATATATTTGTGTCGGCAGAGCCTAAAGGCAGGCTGTGCCTGGAGGCATAGATGTGACTGATTAGCAGACTATTGTCAGTGGCTGCCACAGACAGGCATGGACAGAACATGGACAGGACAATTACGTCCACCAGAGGCTGCGTGATTGACAGACCGGCTGATTCCCCACACTCATGCACGTCTTGTCACACACGCAATTTGTCTGTGTACCAGACATAATGGGCCCACCAAATCACTCCATCTCTTCATCTCTCAACCAGAAAAAAGGCAGATTCCCTCGAGGCCTAATACAACTTGATGGGGCAGACAGAGTAGAAAACAGAGTAGCCAGTGACAGAATCAATACATTCTGTGGAAAAAAAGATGAAGTATTGCACAGATTTGACAACACGAGGCAACACAACCAACCTGTTGCAACGTGCAACAACACAGATCTGTATGAGGAATACAACAGTATTATGACAATTAAAGTGCAAGGCTGACACGACTCACCAAGCTCATTCCAAAACTTCAGTTGTCAATGCTTTTGACAAAGTTACCACTTAGGAGAGACGTTTACAGAAGCACAAAGAAACATTGTGAACATAGTGAACACCTCCACAGTCAGTGAAGATGTCTTCAAGAACTGTTTCAGTTCAAATATTCAATTCATAATAATGCATTTTAAATTGCAATTGAAGTAAGTAGCTCTCGCTACCCCTCCCTCTCGCTCTCTGTCTCTAACTGATCAAGCTCTGGTCTGTCATCACACACAAGTTACAACAGAAAACGTTTCCTAACAACGGCGATTTGTGCTTACATCGGACACGTCCAATCCATATGGGCATGTCATATGCCGATTTGCATTGACGTCGGGGGGATGTCCAATGCATATATGGGCATACCTGCTCATATATGCCACAGACAGACACAGCCTTTGAGTCAAAACTTGAGTGAATCTGCCCTGAACATTTGTTAAAGAAGCTAACTACCAATGGTGTGGTGGCTAAATAACACGACTGGCTAAACTTTGTTACTTTCCTCTTACATATTGGCTCAAAAGACAGACAGGGTGTAACCTATATTAGGTGTCTATCAATGGAACTGCTGTATTACGTATAGCATGATTAACTGATGATTAGGTGTCTTGTTAATTCACAAAGGTCACGGGTTGCACCTGATCCCTTTCTCAGGCTGATATATAATACGACAACAACGGCGAGTGGAATTTCACACACAGACCAAGACTATTGTTCACTGATATTGCGGTTGCGGATGAGGGGACTTACCGATATCCTCCATTAGTTCTCCTCTAAAATGTGGCATGTGGACAAACTTTAAGACGCCTACATTTTTTATGTCCCCATCTGATCTTGTAATGTATCAGGCAAATCATCCACTGTGGTCGCGGACCGCGGTCAGCAACTAGAGTTCGACTGATATATCGGTCTTCCTTTTTTTTTTTTTTCTGTCAATATTAGCCTGTCACAGATCGCTATGACAGTATCACCGTACATGTAGCCCAATAGGCGCAAATATGAAAACCATGCTTGGGTAATTTAGATAATGTTCTTTCTTTTTAATTACATTTCCAGTAAAGTTTACTGCTTTATGCGTTGAATGTTTGAAAAACACATTTGAGGGATCATTGCAATAGGTCGGTGTGTGTAATGTGTGTGTGTGTGTGTGTGCGTACATACACTATCCCGCACATGCGCACATTAGTTGTTCTTGTCATGCAAATGATGTTGTTTTTACTCCCAAATGTATTCAGCGGTTGAGGCTCTCTAAATCTCTCTCTACAGAAAGGTGGCCTGGTGAGTGGGAGACCAATCGGCTTCAATTGTTGTCCCGCTCTGGCCCTGCAACTGTTGATGCAGCATTACTACTTTCTCTGTGGTCTCGGGTCAGAAAAGATGATTGACAGCTCGCCAAACAGAGATGGACGGGGTTGGAGAGAAGGGGGGGGGGGGTGAGAAAGTAGTGAACCAGGGGAGAATACATGTAGTAGATGCTTAATGAATTCGTCTGCAGTGCCTTCTCACAATGAAATCTTTATCCGCGAGGGATGAGGCAAGGGGCTTGGCGGAGAGGAGAGGGTGAAAAATAGAAATCCCACTGTCCTCCGCTGGCTCTGCCTCTTGTCAGCTGCCTTGGTTACTGGGTCGGCTGCCAGCGAGAGCCCCCGCCAAGACTGCTCCCGTCATCCCCTTTTCTCCTCCTCTGTCCCCCTCTCTCTCTCTGTCACCCCCCGCTCTTTCCTACACGTCCTTTTTGCGCCCCTATACCACTCACTCTACCACCTAAATAACTTTGCCTGGTGTCCAATGCCACTTTTTTCTACTGTAGGTGTTAGTTTCTTCATACGTTTGTTCTTCCACACCTATTGTGCCTTTCCTTTCCCCATCCTCTTTTGGTCATCATCTCCGTCTGTCTGTCATCCTGTAGCTGTGTCACTCCAGCTGTACTTTCTCCCTGCTCCACAATATCGTATCCCCCCCATTCTCTCGCTTCCCCGTTTACTGCCTTTTAGTCGCTTCCACCACCACCACTGGCTGTCACACAGTCAGAGTTAAACTAGCTTCTCAGTATTTTGTTCCTGTGCACCTACGCGCCATGGTATTGCAATTGATCCCTTCTCTCCAACGTTCACTCTTAATCTCGCCTCTCCTCTCTCTCTCTCTCTCTCTCTGTTCTTTGAACCCAACTCTGTTTTTATACTTCATACTTCTCTCCCATTCAGCCCTGCTCTCTCGCCGTCTCTTTCTCTCGTTTCTTTTGTCGTCCATTCCATTATAGTTCTTTTTTTTTCTCTTTTCTCTTTTCTTTTCTCTCCCTCATTCTGGTTTGGCTCCCACACGATTCGTTCTTCTCCAGACCTTACCTTAACTTATCTCATTACCACACACACTGCACTTTCACCCCTCTACTACCATTTCTCTTCCCCCCCCCCCTCTCTCTCTCTCTCTCTCTCTCTCTCTCTCTCTCTCTCTCCCTCTCAATCTACCTTCACTCTCACTTTCTATCCTCCTCTTTATCCATCTATCTACAGTATATGTCTGTCTCTTCTCTCTCTCCCTCTCAATCTACCTTCACTCTCACTTTCTATCCTCCTCTCTATCCATCTATCAATGTCAGTCTCTTCTCTCTCTCCCTCTCAATCTACCGTCTCTCTCCCTTTCTATCCTCTGTCTCTATACCTCTATCTATCTATCTATCTATCCATCCATCTATCCTCTCTGTAACTAGGCCTGCATTCTCTCCTCTCGCTGCATGTGTCACAGGTGGACAAAATAGACCAATTAACATGTTGCTTCCAGAACAATAAGCACATAGCAGGCGCCGCTTGCTTCGCCATAGACACACCAAAGGGACATGTGTGTCTATACATTTCAACCATCCCTATTTTGAGCATATCTCATATAGGCGACAGATATTCAAAAACATTTCCAAAACAGCTAAATAGAATATCATTGATGCTACCTCCAACCAGCACATATAATACCACAACACACAGCCCACTTACCTGTCTGACTGTCAACTTTTCCTTTAGAGATTTGTAAATGAATACAAAAAAAGGCTATTGGTTTTATATTTTTTGCGCAGACACAGGCTATAACTGTATCTCCGTTATCACCAGCAGTGAAGGAATGGAAATTATTGCAAAAAAAAAAACAGGGGTCTTCAACAAGGGGTCCGGGACCCCTAGGGGGTCCTCCAAATCTTTGTGTGATCTGAGGGGAGTGAGGGGAACATTAGCCAAAAATAGCAGATCTACAAGCACACAACGCCTCGCAGTGCGAGGCGTTGTGTGCTTGTAGATCTGCTATTTTTGGCAGAGGTTTGGTGTAGAGGGAAGAAAAAAAAGAGCAGACCAAGTACAGAGCCAAAGGTCAAGTTTAGTATTGAGGCTTTAAATAGTTAAATGTCTGAAAATACACATTTACACGAATTAATTAATTTGTAATTTGAGGACCCCCTCGAAAACTAGATGATTCATCTCAAGGGGTTACTCCTAATAAAGAAATTTCAGTAATAGAGAAGCAAATGAGTAAATGAAATAATAAACAAAAATCATTCATTTATACAACATGATAGTTGTGTCAAACAGTCTATGAAGCTATCTATCACATCTATGAAAAAGTTTAATCTGCAACACAATGTTATACAACATGTGTGTGTGTGGGGGGGGGGTCCCTGCTTCATCTAGGGGGTCCTTGGGCTGAAAAACGTTGAAGACCCGTGGCATAAACTATAGCCCAGGGGTCTAGGTGTCCATCAAATCTTTGTGATGGGATTTTCTTTTTTTACATTAACCACTTGAACCCTAGCATCTCCATTATGATGAATTTTAGGCGAAAATAGCAGATCTACAAGCTCACAGCCAAGGTGTGGTGTAGAGGGGAAAAGGAGCAAATCAAATCATGTATTGAAGGTTTAAGTGGTGAAATTTCTGAAATGAACGAAAAACATACATTTACACAACATGACACTGACAGTCTATGAAATGTATGAAAAAGTTGAATCTGCAACACAATCGTATGCAATGAAGGGGGTCCCTGCTTCGTCTCTCTCTCAGCTAGGGGGTCCTTGGACTGATCGAAAAACGTTGAAGACCCCTGCTATAGCATTTCAAACCAGGACACAGTATAAAAACATAGACAAAGTCCTACCTGTTAACCTATAACGGTCTCTCAGCAGCGTCGGCAATGCAGGTTCTTATTCACAGCAGCTGATAGAAGTTAACTTAACGGTCAGAAATGTCGTTGGAAAAATGTCTTTCAGTCGTTTCTCGTCGCACCGACTGACTCCTGTCAGGTTTGGAGGCTGCTTCTTCTCCTCCTCTGATGATAAAGACTCCCAGAAGAACGCTGTAGAGCTGTATGTATGTATAATGTATGTATGAATGACCGTTGGAGATGAAACGACCGTTGGAGAATATAACGCTCCTCTCTCCTCTCTGCTCCTCTCTCTCTCCCTGTTGCTCTCACTGTTCAAACCTAAACAAACTGTCATGTGCAGGTGAAGGGTAGCCCCGCCCCTCCGTGACTCTCTCCCAGACTCTCTCTCTCTCTCTCTCTCTCTCTCTCTCTCTCTCTCTCTCTCTCTCTCTCTCTCTCTCTCTCTCTCTCTCTCTCTCTGTCTTTGTCTCTCTCTATGTCTCTCTCCCTCCCTCAGTCCTCTCCCTCTCCCTCCCTCAGTCCTCTCCCTCTCCCTCTCTCTCCCTCCCTCCCTCTCTCTCTCATAGCTCTCTCTTTCAATGTTAGTATTTCCTCACTCATTGGACTCTCCTTCATTCTATCCCTCTCTTTCTTTCCTCCTTCACTCTCCTTGTCCTTGGATGCGGTCTCTCTCTCTCTCTCTCTCTCTCTCTCTCTCTCTCTCTCTCTCTCTCTCTCTCTCTCACTCTCTCTCTCTCTCTCTCTCTCTCTCTCTCTCTCTCCCTCCCTGCCTCTTCCTCTCTCTCTCTCCTTTCTTCCTATAGCTCTTTAATCTTAGTATTTGCTGTCTGTACCCCCCCTCTCTCTCTCTCCCTCTCTCTCTCTCTCTCTCTCTCTCTCTCTCTCTCTCTCTCTCTCTCTCTCTCTCCCTCCCCCCCCTCTCTCTCTCTCTCTCTCTCTCTCTCTCTCTCCCTGCCTCTTTCTCTCTCTCTCTACTTTCTTCCTATAGCTCTCTCTTTCAATGTTAGTATTTGCTGTCTGTACCCCCCCTTTCATTTAAAGGCATAGTATGTAACTTTACCATGTGTTAACAAAACAATATATACACATTTTCTACCAACTTACATCTAAGCAGTTATCAGCCACTGGAGTAGTGTGGTGATTTTTACCTGCAGAAACACATCTCTCGATGTATTTTGGTGTTTTCACTTTTTGTTTTGGTAAGCCAGGACTTTTGGGCAAACAAAACAACAAAATACAGAGATACAGAGTTGAGCACCCTTCAGGCATTTGGCCACTTTACTTGAAAGCCCCCCATCCTGCTGGCTCACCTGCCAGTGAGGAGCCCTTCTTCCTACTCCTCCCGCACAGGTCCCGCTGACAGGTGCCGCCCCAGCCTGTATAGGAGAATGTGTAACAAATATCACCCTCCCCAATTGTGTTCGTACAGACGACAAAGCCGGATTTGAACCCCCACCCATACTTTACCACTGCGCCACCCGAGCGCCTATCATTACCCATATAAATACATTAGCTTAAGCTATAACAAACACAACCAGAACACAACTAATGAATGGAGAGAAATGGCACACACTTTGTCCAAAATGTCAGAGGCAAATTATGTCAAAGCAAGTCAGAGATTGATCACAATAAACAGCAGCAATGTATACAATTCCAGAGCCACTGAAATACAACAGTTGCGTCAATGAGGGCAGTTGGATTGAACGGAGATGGCACAACTCCCAATAGCTCTGGGCGCCCTAGTGGCCAAAATATTGGGCAAAAGTCACATATCAATGTAAAGTGAACAATTTCTGAGAAAACCGAACGTACAGTAGCCTACCAAAAGTAGGTGGTTCAAAGGCCAGACCCATGACCCAAAAAGGGCTAGTTCTAATTTAGAATTTAGTTCCCAATATCAATGAGTTTAAGTGTTCTGAGCATTTGAAAATGAACCATTCCACGCAATATAGGCTATTGCAGCCATAACCCCTCCTTATTTTAGTTTTAGAAATACATTAGATGTTTATGTGCAAACATACTACTGCCCATGCCCAATATCTCTCTCTCTCTCTCTCTCTCTCTCTCTCTCTCTCTCTCTCTCTCTCTCTCTCTCTCTCTCTCTCTCTCTCTCTCTCTCTTTAGGACTGTTTAGACATGGCAATTGTAGATGAGAGACACCTGAATTAACCCTCACTTCTCTTTTCTCTAGTTCCTCTGTGTCTCGCAGTCACCCCTCTTCTCACTGTGTTGGTGACCCCTCCCAAATTGCACAATCAGTTTCTCTTTAGGTGGGAGCGATGGTCTATTAACTCTATGGTCTTTTCCTTTAGAATGGGTTTGTCGGCAGACAGTCTGCGGCGACGGATGAAGAATTACGGTTCCAACTTCCAACTCAGAATCTGTAATCAGATTCAGAGCCTGTAGACATGAAGATTAGAATGCCAGGCACACACGCGTGCTCACACATACACGCACGTGTGCACGTGACACACACACACACACACACACACACACACACACACACACACACACACACACACACACACACACACACACACACACCACACACACACACACCACACACACACACACACACACACACACACACACACACACACACACACACACACACACACACACACACACACACACACACACACACACACACACACACACGATCTACAAGCTCACAACAGCTCTTGTTGCAAAGTTTTGTGAGCTTGCAGATTGACTATACTGCACTGGTGCTCAACTAAGTATAAATCGGCATCATTCAAGCCCTAACCCCTAAACCTAACCTATAAATGCCTAGTCCTAACGCATTACTCCAACTTGCGTCTTTTCCTAACAGTAAGCCTAAAAGTCCATACTTTTATTTGTTTTTGTCGCATTTCAGAGCCAATAACCCAGTAGGAGACTCTTTTAAATTATTGGCTTAGGAATGCAACAAATACTAGTTTGGCTGTGCTGAAGTTGCATAACTTGCATGTCATCTGGGCTGATTGTCAAATATAACTGAGTATCATCAGCATAGCAATGGAAATTGATGTTATGTCCGTGTGTGATGTTTCCAAGATCAGAGCAGATATAGGGAGAAGAGGATGGGGCCTAGAATGGAGCCCTGGGGGACGTCACAATGTAGGAGGGCTTGGGATGAGGTCGATTCACCAATGCAAACTGAGAAATATCTATCGCTCAAGTAGGACTTAAACCATTCAAGGGCGGAGCCTGATATGCCCACACATTTATCTAGCCGATCGATGCGATGGATGGTCGATGGTGTCAAATGCTGCGGTCAGGTCCAAGAGGACGAGGACGCAGGAGTTTCCAGAGTCAGCAGCCATGAGAAGAAGGTCATTGACAGCAGTGTCCATGCTATGGAGGGCACGGAAGCCTGACTGGATTTTTTGGAAGAGGTTGTTTTCACTCAGGTAACTGACCAGCTGAGTGAAAACAACCTTCTCCAGAACCTTGGACAGGAAGGGTAATTTGGAAATGGGTCTGTTGCTGTTCAGGGAGGAGGGGTCAAGGTTGTTGTTTTTTTGGTAGTGGGGTGACCAAAGCAATTTTAAAATATGGAGGAACGGACCCAGAGGACAGGGAGCTGTTGACAACGGATAGAATGTGAGGGGCGACAGTGGGCAAGATCTCTTTGAGGAGGGTGGTGGGAATAATGTCTAGGGGGCAGGAGGAAGATTTCATTTGACCAATAATGTTCAGAGGGGTTGGAAGGGATATTTGGTTGGTGGAGGGAAAGGAAAGGGCAAATTCTGTACCATTTAAAATGGGCGCAACTGATAAATGATAAAGGAAATATCTCCTTACATTAATTTGTTGTTTGCCCTTTTAATCTCGTTTGTCCTATTTTGGGCATTTTGTTATAGGTGAAAAGGTTCAAGTCAAAATATTTAAAAGAAAGAAAAACAAAACGATATTTTTTCAAAAATAGCAAAAGATAGTGATAAGATGAGTAGATGAGTAGATCGGCTATTTTTGCTATTCGTATTTCAATGAAGTATACTGAATAGAGCTTAATTAACCTACAGTATGGCTGCATAGAAAGACATGGAGAGAGACATCAGAAGACAGGTGACAAAATCAAGACACTGGATAGTTATTGACCTTTCACAAATATATGATGCAACTTAAGCCATTAGAGGGTTTGGGTGTCACATATGCCATGATTCTGACTCCAGCTGTTGTTTGCTGCCAAATCAGGGAGAAAATGTTAAAAGAGAAAATGAAAGATAAATTAACTTGACATAAAATGACAGTAATTGCCATCAAAACTATGATTGGAATGATCTCCACAGCTATACGCTTCCCTGCTGTCCTCATCAGGGCCAACATGATTATGTTAACAAGGAGACCATCTGCATCATGGCAATTACTGCGCCGCATAACAGCATAAACAAATGAATCACTGTGACTATATGAAAACTCTAGAAAGTGACTAATGATGAAATCACATTGCTGGCCATTTTGAGTGCCGTTCTTCAATCACACATATTCATTCATTATCATTGTCTCCGCCAGGCCGGAGCCCGGAGGCTATGTTTTCGCTCCTGTCCGTCGGTCTGTCTGTCTGTCTGTCTGTCTGTCAGTAGCTGATCTCCAGCACCGTTGGACTGTTTCGCTTATAACTCTTGATCCGTAGGACCTACAGTCAAAAAGGAAAATTCCAATAGATTTTTTCATCATTTTGCAGTTTTTGCTACTCCTAAAAAATGTCTGTCTGTCTGTTGTCTACCTAGTTTATGGTTATGTCTGACAGGGTGGTGGTCCCCCAGCCATTCCGCCGGCCCTCCCATTAGCCAATTTTAGCCAATTAATATAGGATAGGACAGAGATCTCCGATATCATCAATACTGTATAACTTCCATCAATATAAAGTTCATCAATATAATGTCATAATATCTCTGTATCCATCGATCTGTGTCCCCCCCCCCCCCCCCCCCCCCCCCGCATATCATGAGTATGTGTGTCTGCCCATATATGGAGATCCCTGATGTCATCAATATGACGTCATATGGCTTGCCAATTTTGATGCCATGTCGGCATGGCAGATAGCATGGATTCATGTCGGCATGGCAGATAGCATGGATTCCACGCACGGCTGTCATGTTACTTCAGAACCAAATGAACACTCGGAGGACGATTTCGTTCCTTCAAAACTCGGAACGAAAGAATACTGGGATGAAGCACACCAAAGAGAACTGGAGACATTCAGAGACATTGGAGACGTTGGTGAAATATGGTTTGGTGAGGAAAGTATGAGCCGTGTCCTCCGCTGGATGGACAAAGCCCAAATCCACAAAGATGTTGCCATCCTTGATATAGGCACTGGAAATGGAGCCTTGTTAGTTGAACTGGCTAAACATGGTTACACAAATATTCTGGGTATAGATTACTCTCCGGTGTCTGTAGAACTTGCCAGAAGTCTTCTCCAGACCGAGGACATTACTGATGCCACTGTGAGGGAGGTGGACTTTTTGAGCTGCTCTGGAGAGCTGAGGGGGTTCGACGTTTGCATCGACAAAGGGACATTTGACGCCATAAGCCTGAACCCGGACAAGACGGAGGAGGGCAAAGGGCGCTATGTCCAGGCTCTAAGAGATGCACTGAAGGAGGGGGGCTTCTTCATCATCACTTCCTGTAACTGGACGAAAGACCAGCTGCTACAGAGGTTCAGCCGAGGGTTTGAGTTTGTGCAGGAACTGCCCACACCCTGTTTCCAGTTTGGTGGGAAGACAGGCAACAGTGTAACAGCTCTTACCTTTAAGCGACTTCGTTGAATCACACCAACGTCAGATAGGTGATTTTCTTTCTTCTTTCTTTAAGTGTAATGTTTACATCTTGAAAATGTTGTTTTATTAATTGTACATGACTGTGACCAGCTGACATAGACCACACGGTCCGCTCCGTCTCAGGAGCGGACACAACTGAATAAAGAAGGCGCTGGAGCAACTCGGATGATTGGAGCCATTTTATTCTAATAGCAGGGTGCAAAGCAGAGTTGCTCCAGCACCTTCTTTAAACGGGAACAACAGGCCTTAGAAAACTAAAGTAATGGCACACACGTAGGACAGAGCCATTGCTACTGCCAGCAATGGCTCTGCTCGAGGTAGTCAAGAAAGATCTCCCAATATCTTGGTGCCTGGACTTCCTTGACAGAACAGGATCTGAAAGTCCGGAGGGCACTTGCCTGGAATGCCTTGTATGGGACAAGGGGTGTTGAAATCTGACATGGGAGATAACCTCAAGAGGTGGCTGTTGTGGCAGCAGAATCAGCACTTCTGTACGGGGCCAAGACATGGACGCTCACAGTACAACAGGAAAAGTCCATGGATGGCATCTACGCCAAGAATGCTATGAGTGGCACTTGATGTCACATGGGCGAACCACATCAGGAACGTGGACCTCAACAGAGACCTCCCCGTGGGTACACTGGGCAAGACCTGTATTTTCAATACCGGACTTTTACTTTTAACAGCGTATTTCTACATTGTGAAAAATACTCCCAGTAAAACATGGGAGTACTTCTTCCATTACTGCCACTAAGTACTCTGACAACGTATACGAATGGAACTGCATAACTGGAGGAACATTTCCAACGGGCTGAATCACCCTGTGTGAAATGCCAGAAAAGGTTAACAAAATGTCCCCTCGATGCAAATAAGACAGGGTCTAATAACGGCATGGGTTCCATGTGGATTTTGGACTATACATGTGGTCTCTGTGATCTATGATGTATCTATGACACGAGGATCCATATTTGGGCAGGTTTTCAGTCCCATCTGCCCACCATTAACTGCCAATATAAATATTTAGTTCAAACATTAAATGTGAACATAAAACACATGCAGGCATTTTTTGATTGATTGATTGAATACAAAAGTCCTGGGGGACTTGTTTCCATTGTGGTCCTATGTACGTATTCAATTAATCAACATAGCATAACAAAATCAACACAATACAATACAATAACGCATGCACACACGCACACGCACACGCACACACACACACACACACACACACACACACACACACACACACACACACACACACACAAAACGGGAGTTCAGTGCGTTGTTTGTAGAAACGTACGGATGACACGTGCCGGGTGCAGGGCATCAATCTAGTTACCTGTCAGTCTGTTGTTGCTCAGGGTCATGCAGGGCTTCTTGGTGCACTGCTGCTGTTTTCCATTGTTGGCTCCTTTTGAAAAGCTCATCTTCAGACCTGGAATGAACTGAGGGGGCCCTCCTCACATAACTACTACAGCACGGTTGATTGATTTATTTGGCCCTGTGTCAGAGGATGAGAACCTTTGCAGTTTGCATGTCTTCCTCCCCACGCCTATAACTCACATTGATCAGCCAGCTAGCCCACCCCGAGAGTACGGGATGAGAAAATCATGAGAGGAAGCTGGCATAGCCCTCGAAGAGGCGGGAGCCACAAGAGGATGGATGGGTCGATGGATGGATGGATGGATGGATGGGTGGATGTCGATATCACACAAGTGTGATGCTGACATATTTGGAAAGAAAAGGTATAATATATACAGTACGTATAATGCTGTGTTCACAATTCTAAATTACTGGACCCAGTCCGAAATGGGTCTAATAACTTGAATTTATTAGACCCACCTCCCCCACCCTAACAGAGTAGTCACAGACAAGTTAAGTTGAGAGTGCGGCGTGCGCTGTGCTCTGTGTTGCTGACTTTATACCGTCCAGATCATGACCATAAACATGCTCCACACAGATGACGTTCCAACTTGCATCTTCCCGGTGGCTTTTGTTTGTGTTTGACCTAGCTAAAAAGCCTCCATTGTGTTCAGCGGTGCAGTGTGCTTAAGATTGACTGTGTTTCAATTGGCTGTTAATGTTAAACGTGGCTCATTCAATATGCGAGAACATACGATATGGATTTTGGAGCGTAATTACAGCGCATAGGGATAGGCTATGGCTAATTTTAAAACTAAAGTTTAAAGAGTTTAATATGATAATAATAATAAATAATAATAAAAAGCTGGTTGCCGGTCCATACGGGTCCATCCACT
Source organism: Gymnoscopelus microlampas (assembly GCF_963454915.1). NCBI lineage: Eukaryota > Metazoa > Chordata > Actinopteri > Myctophiformes > Myctophidae > Gymnoscopelus > Gymnoscopelus microlampas. The sequence goes on from NC_139959.1 coordinate 23,218,508, forward strand.
TTAAATAAACCGACCGATATCCCTGGCAACAGTGGCAACCCGAGTAAATATTTTGGACCGACCCAGCTCGGTTCTCGGCTCAGGGCTCGGGTCTTCGGTTCCGGGCAGACCCGTGCCACCCTCTAGTCTAGTTCACAGTAGTGGCAAAAAAAAGCCACAAAATTGCCAAGCGTGGCCAGCTACATGAGTTTCCGAGGGGAGGCATGCGTTAATCCGACAGACCTTTTCTCCGACTATGTGGCATCCGCGTGCGGTTAGGGAATGGTTAGGGTCGGACTTCAGTGCTAAGCCTTTTTAGAAAGGTCATCCTTTCAGAAAAAGGCAGAGCAAGGAATTTTTGCTCTCGCCATCTTATTTTTGAAAGAAAGTCTTTTTGGGATCCTGCTACTCTTTAATTTTAAGGTCCATATAATTTCACATTCTGTTTAATTAAGTATTCCTTTAGACTACATTCTAAATCTTTGCCCTAAGCTCTTTTTGGCTGTTACCCCTTTCCTGGAGGGAGGGGGGGAAAAACATTTTTTTCCAATTAGGGTTAACCATTTCACCTTTCTTTAAGGTTTAGGTTTTTGGGCATGTTTACAAATTATACCATGAAATAGAAATGCCAGTGAACTTTGTGAGAAATGTTCACTGGGGACTGTGCATGGCAGGTAAGTCCAGTCATCCTGAGTCCCACCTGGACCGCATACCAAAAAATCATCCATAATGTCATTATAAGAATGGTACAGGATTAGGACTCAATAAAAGATTTAAGAGAACAAATACAGTTATGGACCATGACGGAGGTGCGCCGACTCAGCAGACCTTGAGGCCGAGGAGTTGCGCCCGAGCGCCTCCAGGCGCGAGTGCCCGCAACGACCGGCCGAAGGGCTGCTAGTCGACTCAGCGCCGTCCGAGTTATGTACCGATAGGGACCGAATCGTAAATGATGTTTGTGGGGACTGCGTGTACCCCAACTAACCTTCCCTGTGACTACTGGTCAATAGTGTGTCTTTGTTGGGACTGATACAATTCTCCATTTCTGCTACAGGGGTTGGGGTTAGAGTAATGAGGGCCTTAACCCCTTTTAATTTTAAGGTCCTTATTATTTCACATTTGTTCATCTAAGTCTTCCTTGGTCCATTGTTTGATTGTGTGTGTCTTGGCCCACTTAGTCCTTTTGAAGGCTTGAGTGGGCATTTGGGTTGATTACCCTCACACCTATTTGGGTCTTTAAGCTATGGGTCAGGGAGAAGCCCCTTGCCTTCCCCTAGGGTCGTTGACGTGTCTGTGATTGTCTTTAATGGTCGGGTGTTGCTCCTCCTTTCTCTGGTGGGTTAGGGTGCGGGTTTGGTTCGGGTTTAGTATTGGAAACGTCGGAGCGCTGCGCTGTTGGAGGAATGCGCTGTCGGACTAACGTACTGCACCCGTTTCCGAGTTGCCATTGAAGCGTTGCTCAAGCCACACTGTAAATGAAAAGGTTAGGGTTAAACAGCACCAGGAACCGGTTAATGGCAAGAATTATTTTTTTTCTCTTCCATTTACAGAACAGAGCAGGAATTTTGAGGGAAGAGAAGGAGAGTGGAAATGGTGAAACAAAACTCCATGATTGTTTGATGCTTGACCGCGTCACTGGAGCGCTGGAAAAAGTTGAGGCCAGTGTGACCGCACCATAAAAGAGTGATGCTGATGGTGTGGAATTGACCAAGACACACACAGAGACAGACAGACAGAGAGAGAGAGAGAGAGAGAGAGAGAGAGAGAGAGAGAGAGAGAGAGAGAGAGAGAGAGAGAGAGAGAGAGAGAGAGAGAGAGCATACATCGTAATGTTAGCGTAGGAGTCAGACTACTGTTGGTTTAGTGGTTCTGTAAGGTAGGCTTATTAAATTGCATTCAGCGGGTGCCCCAGGCTTTAAATGCATCTGATGAAATTAGTTATGAGATCACATTAAACTTTAAATGTCCCAGGGGGAAAATCAGCTGTTAAAGCAGCCACAAAACAGGCTACAGACATAGAGTCTCAACAGTCTGAAGATTATTTCATTTTTAAGATTATAATCGGCGAACAAATTGGTTAGAATGGAACACAGCAGTAGCCCAGGATGGCGCCCAGGATGGCGACAAGGATGGCGCCCAGGATGCACTCCATATACTGCTAAGTTCTGAGTATCCGTGTAAAAATGGACCCTTACGGGTCAGAGTTAATTTGGCACTCAGGATTTTGCTGTGTAGCAACTCTTGTGTAACACAGCTAGACTTCCTCCTCTCTGACCGTTTCTGTCTGTAACAAACCCGCAATATATACTGGCCTATAAGTTTCTTTTTGACATACTGTAGGGAAAGGGTTCCCAAACTTTTCAGGCCGCGACCCCCCAAAATAATCATATTTAAACTGGGGACCCCCCACCCTGACAAGCTCTTGGAATTGTAGGCATTACATTTAATCTCTGTTTCACAGAAAAATATTGGGAAAATAGCCGAACTACAAGGTCACAACGCGTTGTGAGCTTGCAATTCGGCTATTTTCACAATGTTTGCTTCTTTCCTACGTAATATTTGACAATTTGGCCAATTTGGTATTAAAAAGGCCTAAATGTCATTCAACCGTAACTTTAGAAATGTGCAGATACCCATGTATTATGTATACACTTCTACTGTATGTTGGTTTGTTAACTGTTGAGTGAGAAAAAAAATATTCCTGTGGGGTGAAGACATGACCTCGACTTATCTGAACAAATTCATTGTACTTAAGATCGCTCTATGCAAATGTTAACCCTTTGTGATGCCATTCTAAAAAGTGCAATACTATAGATTTGTCTTTTTCAATGCAAATTACCATAATACTAATAATACTAATACTACTACTACTACTACTACTACTACTACTACTACTGCTACTGCTACTGCTACTACTACTACTACTACTACTACTACTAATAATAATAATAATAATAATAATAAAAAAGAACCGGCCAGTTAACACATGAATGCTTGAATGCATGCACAACAATGTCTGCATCGTTAAATATGTTTTCTCATCTGTTGAGTTAATGCAAATATAGCACGACAGTATGATAAATAGAATGATAGATAGCATCAGGCATGCCTTCCTCCTGTTGTTTTGGCCTCTTTTTGCCTTTGTTGTTTTCTCCTGCGTTAATGGACCCAGCGGTTTTCCTGAAGTCATGGGGAGAGCCGTCAGACGCGGCCAGCTGCCCGGCGCCTCACATCACGGGGTGTGATGGCCAAATCACTAGTGGTAACTGACAGGCGGGACTGAAGTCTCTGCGCAGCATCACCGGGAGATATCTGATAACGAGAAAGCAATGATGATGAAGAGCAAAAATGTTATATGTAAAGAAAGAATTGAAAAAGGGGCCAATACAGTAGTGTACGTGCTTTGGGTTGTAATTTAGTTTTTATTGTCATTGTGAATCGATGGTAGATTTTTGCATGTGGAACGGCTTCTGAAATTGCCTTTTTACTCCTTTGTAGTGAGAGTTACTCCTTTGTAGTGAGAGTTACTCCTTTGTAGTGAGAGTTACAGTAGACTGCATTGGCAAATTTGCAGTAAAGTCTGGGCTGGTGGTCATGCAAATGCACCCTGTGATGGACATGTGCAGTAGCTGCTGGATACTGGCTGTCTCGATTCTGCTTCTTGATGCTCAATTGAGTTTTTTTTTTTTTCAATGGTTTGTAGGTAGTCCAAAACCTAACATTTTACCCCATGGATCGTCTATCATTTAGAAAATGAATATATAACATTTGGGAAGAGAAGTTTAAAATCGCAGTTTTTAGATACTTTAGAGACAATACAAGGAAAACCTGAATGTAGGCAAAGATGGTCAGACTGACTGACTGACTGACTGACTGAATGAATCATCCTATAAATTCAGGCAACACGCAGTACTAGTGGTGGAAAAAGTATAAAGTTTACTTTTACTTAAGTAAAGGAAATTGGAAATACTCAAGTGAAGTACAAAAACCTCAAAATTGTACTTAAGTACAGTACTTAAGTAAATGTACTTAGTTACTTTACACCACTGCGAAGTACTGTACTGTACTGTACAGCATGTGGTAGATTGAGTTAGGAAGGATCCAGTGTGCACACTGGCATGTGAGCTGCACTGTCAATACCATTGTCACTGGGACGTTTCTCACAGAGTTTGGGATCACAGAATCAGACACAGCCAGGGGGAACAGTGTGATCCTGGTACACTGTTGATGTGGCCATCACAGAGAGAACTGCAACAGTAAGCTGTCAACAAAACGTAGAATTGATTCCGGGGTCCGAGAACCAAAAATACCAGACGGGGAGAACAAAGCGAGGAAGTAGCATTTCATTCTTGAGTTATCTTGACACTCAGAACACCCAATTCGCTCAGTTCTCATCTCGCTGTGGATTGTTTCCTCACACAGGCTGATGAATAATTTGGTGGGCTTACACACCATCGTTGCAGAGGTCCTCGACCAAAACAATGAAACAACTGAAATGCTGGTTGTTGCAGAAGTGAAGTTCTGTGTTCCGATTTTGAGCCGAGGTTAGCGTTTGCATTGGGTTTGATCAAGACTCAAACTTTGTACAGTTTGTCGGCAGATGTTGATGTGATTGTGAGGTCTGCCTGGTCTCTATGGCTTTCCCCTCCTATGCCATATGCTGTCACCCCTGTGTGATCAAATGTGCGTTGTGCGTGTATGTGTGCAAGTTAGTGTGTCTAGACTGTGGATATGTGGAGAGTGTGTATTTATGTGGATAATGTAACTCGTCTCTGTCGGGTGGAAACCTCATACGTCTAAAACTGTTACTTTTCAGGATTCAAATTCAAAAATAGCAAAAAATAGCAGCTCTACAAGCTCGGAAAAAAAAACGAAAAAAACAAAAAGTTAAAATATGGAGATAAGAGGGTTCTGCCCCGACAGCAGCGATGTGCCTGTTTATGTGCGTTATGTGCTACTGTGTGTGTGTGTGTGTGTGTGTGTGTGTGTGTGTGTGTGTGTGTGTGTGTGTGTGTGTGTGTGTGTGTGTGTGCGTGTGTGTGCGCGTGCGTGTGCACGTGCGTGCGTGCGTGCGTGTGTGTGTTGTTAGCACTGTGAGTGCGTGTTTGCGATCCCCTGTGTGTGTGTTATTTGCGTGTGTGTGTGTGGGTGGCTAGACCCCTAAGGAGAAGCTGCCGTGTCTCACCATGTGGGCTGTCTCTATCTAGGTCTCCTGTGGCAGTGCTGATGTGGTGTGATGCCCCTCAGACTGTAGGGCGCATGCCATGCAGTCAGCACATGAACTCAGTACTGACATGGGACCGACAGCAGTGAGACACGGTACACCTCAATGCCCCAATTCTTCTTTTTTTAGGCTTCATGTTTCATAAGCCAGTGGTTCTCAAACTTTTTCAAGTCAAGGACCCCCCGAATTGATATGTGGTTGGCCGCGGACCCCCCGCCACCCCTCCACCTGAAAATGTTTTCGATATTTTTCAGAAACTGACAAAAATAGCAGTTGTAAAAGCTTGTAGATCTGCTATTTTTGAATAGACAACGTATACGTGGACGCAGTGGTTAAAATGATTGTGATGTTATGTTAACTACTTTTGCTGGGGACCCCCTGGAACCACCCCAAGGACCTCTGGAGGAGTCCCTGGCCCGGACCCCTCACTTTGAGAACCAGTGTCACACGAACGTTCAATCTTGCCCACGGTAGTTTTATTTTGATTTAACTCATTTGAATGATGACAGTCCAACACAGAGAAAGAAGTTAATTAATATAAAACATAAATTATGCAAAACTAACGGAAAGAAGCACTTTTTTTTGCAGTTTAATAAACTTTTTGTCACGTTGAAGTTGAGCAGTAAGTAAATTGGCCTTCTGGATTTGCAGCATATCCCTGCTCCATAATGTACTGTAACATACAATGGTATACTGTACAGTAATATGCTATGCTAATGCGTAATGCACACATTAGTGCACACATTAATCATGCATTAATGTACACACAGATTGAATGTATACATCATCATATAACGATATCGTCATATCGTTGCTGTCGGTAAGAAACCTTGTATTTCCACATTTCAACTTTTTTCAATGCCCTACTTCATCATACTACATTGTTGCACAAAAGTTGTTGACAGAAACCGAACCGAAGTTTGGACATACAAGGTTTCCACCACACAGCGACGATATGCGGTAATCACTGGTAGAGTGATTTGTTTTAGCCACTGCTAATTGCAAGCCTTATGCCGTTTTCTGACACAGCGGCGGAATGCTGTACAATAAACATACAGTAACGGGTGTAGTCTAACTCAGATTGATACTATGTATGTACCTGAAAATATGTTGTGCCAAGGACCCCCAGAAGCAAAGATTTGTGTTAAAAAAAAGATTTCAAGATTTGCTCACATTTTCAAGATAAAAATAAATAAATAGCCAAAGTATAAAATATGGATAAAGGGGTTAAAATGATTGTGACGCTTTATTAACTAATTTTGCTGGGGACGCCCTGGTACCCCCCCAAGGACCCTTAGGGGTCCCCGGACCCCTAAGGGTCCTTGGGGGGGTACCACTGAAATCTTGCCCTTCAGTGTGCCTTCGGCACAAAAGTGTGAAAACTACTGATCTAATGTATGTCTTAAAAATTGGCCTCATGCTGCTTTGCTTTCAGTGTCCCACCCACCGCGCCTCAAGCCGAAATGAGGCTGATCCAGGCTGATCCAGGAGCGGACACATATAGCTGAATAAAGAAGGCACTGGAGCAAGTCGGATGATTGGAGCCTTTTACTTTGATAAGGGTGCAAATCGTCAGGTCATAAAGAAGTATAGGCTACGAGTGATTTATAAACAGGTGAGAGGCAGGGGCAGGCCATTCAATTAGCCGATGTCCAGAGGCCAACAATAATGGGAGGTACACCTTTCTTCACCAATTTACAAATGACTATTTATAGCATGACATGCAAACTTATAGGATAGGATGAATCAACATTAAAATTGAATACCCATAATGTAAGGGCCATACTATACCTTAAATCACTGCGTGGATATGAGTCTGGTGCTTCTATGAGGAGTTTTTTTTCCTAAGGGGCGGGCTCTGGACGCAATTGGTTAGATCTACAACCAACTACCAATTACAGTCTCCCACCAAGCAGGGCCAGACCCAAATCGCAGTGGGCAATTTATTTTTTGCACGGATTTGTCTGGTCCCAGGCAACAAAATTAGGCCAGTATAAAAAACACAATAAGAATATTAATTGTTGCAGGGATGAATAAAATACACTGCACATACAATGATTACAAATATTTAAAATACATTTAGGGCAGAGGGCCAATAATGTGGAAATAGACTGCTGGTTAACGGCCAAACATGAATTGCAAGACCAGAGACAAACAGCACAACAGAAAAAAAACGTAGGGAGGACAAGAGGAACTAGCAGTGACATTACATTTGTTTTAGCATATTTTATGTTAATGTTATATTATCATAAAAATCTTAGCCTTTTACCAATTATTTGGGGGCCCATTCGCGGCCACACCAGTGGTCCTCGGCCCACAGGTTGAGAACCGCCAAACTTTACATTATTCTCGCACTCAACAATACTGTCAACAAACTGGACGTATGGGTTCTCTGCTCTGCTCGCTGTTCTATTTATCCGCCAATTTGCCCCCTGCACAAATTCCAGTTATACGTTGGAGAAGGAAGTGATTGTTTGTGGCTCTGACATACGCGCACGTATTGTCTATGTTAATCTGCGGTGTTAGTTATTCAACAACCTTCCGCACAGCCATCAAATTGCTGCGTGCAAAAACTCGTACTGTACTGGTAAAATAAATTGATTCTGGATGCGGTCATGATTGGCAATAATGATGTCATGCGCTCTTTTCCAGACCCTCCCCCGCACACCCCCCGCACACCCCCACACACCCCTGCACATCCCAACTGGAGAGAACATATGTTGCCCTTTGAAAGGTTTACACTGGGGGACTGGAAATGAGGCCTTATAGTAGGCGGCCACGATAATAATTTCACATATTGCGTATGAATATTACTTATACATATTTTATGATCGCAAATCAAACACTCACATAATCACATTCATAGTCAGTGTCATAAGGAGTGCCATCCGCATTAAGTGGGGTGCCTATGGGTGCTTGGACATGCACAAGGACACTTTTTTGCACCATTGGGTGCGTGGACTTGAGCGCAAATACACGCACGCAGGCACGCAGGCACGCAGGCAGGCACGCACGCACGCACACACACACACCATGCATGACTGCATAATTTGCACATACATAATAAAGGGCCGTACGTACGTATGTACAGTATGTATGTATGTATGAATGTACGTACATATGTGTGTGTGTGTGTGTGTGTGTGTGTGTGTGTGTGTGTGTGTGTGTGTGTGTGTGTGTGTGTGTGTGTATCTAAGTATGTACTTATGAAAAACGGTTCCTGAGGCATGTTGCCCACTTGCCCATAGTGTATGCATACCATGTACCATTGAGTTTACACTTCACCTTAAAGTCATTATATATAATGTGTTAGGATTGTTATGAAGCATTATGAGTATTTATGAGTTTGTATAACTATAATTATACAGTGTTATAAGCAGATTATAATGTCCTATGGGTACATTTAATGCATTATAGACATGGGGTGCATAGGAAGTGTTACCGTAATGTTTCCATCAGATTATTAGCAGAGCTTGGTAAAGCAAGACCTACTCCACTGCCTGCTCGCTATGGCTGCCGTTCTAATTTGAACTCTCGTTCAGACATGTGTTGCGCAGCTTAAAACCCCAGTGTATAGAGAAATATGTGTCTGTCAAATTCACAGATGTTCCGACCTCAGCTGGAGGCCCCAAGAGGTTGCTAATAGGGTCCCCACAGGAAGTCGCCATCCTGCATTGCTGCATCGGAGGCATACAACAGTAACATCAGCTTTGTCTGTCAAAGACCGGAGGTTAAGATCAGAACACTCAGTAGATTTCATATGAGCAACTTATGTCTAACTGTGCACTTGGAAAGTTTGAGAATAAGATTTGACAGGACACGAGAATCTTTTTTTTTTTAAACTTTCTTTTTATTTTCTTTTTCTTAGAGCAGGTTAGGTCATGTTGGGCAGCACATTACATACATACATTAAATTAGTACATTTCTGGCAAAGTTAACATTCTCATGTTAAGGGCTATTCAGTCCAGATGAAATGAGAGGGATCCTCATTTGAAGTAACTTCAGTCCTTTCGTTGAGAGATATACATAGAAATAAAAAACAAGCAGTAAAGTGTACAAAAATAAAAAGTATATAACATAGAGATATGAAATCAAGCAAGGTATCCCCACGCATAGTACAGATTGACATACTTGTACATACATACAGATATACATTCAAAAAACCCCACTTCTTTACAGGTCTTTCACAGAACTATTTTCATATGTAATATCCATTTTAACCAGTATTTACAAAAAGTATCCATACGGAGTCTTACAGAATATGTGAGTTTCTCCATTTCGTATATGTTCTGTACAATGGCTATCCACTCCCCCTTTGTTGGTGGGTTTTTGTCGAGCCACCTCCTGGTTATAGCCTTCTTACTGGCCACCAATAATATTTTGAGAAGGTACTTGTCTGCGGTGCTAAATTCAGGTGGTACGTCACTCAGGTAAATATTGGTAAAAGTACATTCAAGCTCAGAACCCATTATTGCGTTAATATCTGATACAATCTCAAGCCAGTAGTTTTGGGTTACTGGACAGTAGGACACGAGCATCTTAAAGGGGTAGTTCACCCCCAAATTGACTTTTTTTCTTTCGATTACTCACCCCATGGGGACTTGAATTCATGGAGATTTTTTTTGTCGCATTCCTAAGCCGATAATTTGATGACTGGCAGCGGCTCCGGTAGGAGACCCAAAGTGTCAACTTTGAGTCTCCGACTGGACACATTAGCATATTTCCGCCGGTCATCAAATTATTGGCTTAGGAATGCGAGAAAAACAAAAAAATCACACCCTGTGTGAAGGAAGCGGTGCCTGTGGGGCGGGGCTTAACTCATTTCAGTTCGTCCCTATTGGTGGTCTGAGTCCACTTACCAAATTTTTACTTGGTAGCATGCTGCAAACTGGAATGATGGCTGTTTAAAGCCCAGCCAATGGGCAGACAGAGGGGGCGGGGCTTTAGTAATTACAGTTCGTCCCTATTGGTGGTTTTAGTCCATGTACAAAATTTGTACTCCCTAGCATGCTGTGAACTTGAGTTATGCCTGTTTAAAGGCCAGCCAATGGGAAGACAGAGGGGGCGGGGCTTCAGCAATTCATGCTCGTCCCTATTGGTGGTCTAAGTCCACATACCAAATTTGGACTTGGTGGCATGCTGCAAACTGGAGTTATAGCTGTTTAAAATCCCGTGCTCATCCCGTGCTTGGGGGTCCCTGGACCCCTCTTTGATAACTTCAGCAATTCATGCTCGTCCCTATTGGTGGTCTAAGTCCACATACCATATTTGGACTTGGTGGCATGCTGCAAACTGGAGTTATAGCTGTTTGAAATCCCGTGCTCATTCCGTGCTTCCACGGACGGACGGACATAACATACGCTGGGGGTCCCTGGACTCCTCTTTGATAACTTCAGCAATTCATGCTCGTCCCTATTGGTGGTCTAAGTCCATATGCCATATTTGGACTTGGTGGCATGCTGCAAACTTGAGTTATAGCTGTTTGAAATCCCGTGCTCATCCCGTGCTTCCACGGACGGACGGACATAACATACGCTGGGGGTCCCTGGACCCCTCTTTGCTAACTTCAGCAATTCATGCTCGTCCCTATTGGTGGTGTAAGTTCACATACCATATTTGGACTTGGTGGCATGCTGCAAACTGGAGTTATAGCTGTTTAAAATCCCGTGCTCATCCCGTGCTTGGGGGTCCCTGGACCCCTCTTTGATAACTTCAGCAATTCATGCTCGTCCCTATTGGTGGTCTAAGTCCACATACCATATTTTTACTTGGTGGCATGCTGCAAACTGGAGTTATAGCTGTGTAAAATCCCGTGCTCATCATCCCGTGCTGATACGGACGGACGGACATACGGACAAAGTCAAGCTTAGAGCAGTTGGCACCGCTAAAAATCTGCATGAATTCAAAGCTTCATGGGGTGTGAATTATTTTGGGTGAACTACTCCTTTTAAGTAAAACATTTTCTCAGTGTCACTACTTTTATGTGGTTATTGTTTTTAGTTTTTTCAATTCACATGCCCCCCCCACCCCCTATCCTTCTCTCCTTGGGGAGCACACTGCGTGGAAACAGTGTCTATACGAAACAGCTCTCCTTGCATGTCCTCTCCGCTGGGACAGTGGCAGGAGTGCTGCTGCTGCCAACCAATCCCCAGTTGTTGTGGAGTTGCACTCTGGGTATTTGTGGCCCAATAGGATTTTAGGGGGAGAGCCCCGCTGGTAGAGTTGAGCTCCTCAGGGATTAGCCCAACCTGGGTTGAGCTCCGTGGGCTGGCTTGGCTTGAGAACTAACCCAGGAGAATGGGAGAACTAACGGGTTTAGTGTGTTATGTGTCTCTCCCTGTGTCTGTGCTGTGTGTGTGTGTGTGTGTGTGTGTGTGTGTGTGTGTGTGTGTGTGTGTGTGTGTGTGTGTGTGTGTGTGTGTGTGTGTGTGTGTGTGTGTGTGTGTGTGTGTGTGTGTCAGTGTGTGTGTGTGTGTCCTTATTGTGTGCATTCTAATGAGCGCTAAATGTCTTCACACAGAGGGAAAGATGAGAAATATTATATTATCCCCCATTGTTAGGTCGCTTGCTGCTACTCATTAAGGTTAAACAAGGTTGAAGATCATATGCAGTGTTGAGCAATAATGTATGCGTGCGTGTGTATTCATGACCAGTGGTGGGCAGTAACTACAGTAAGTACATTTACTTGAGTACTGTAGGCTACTTAAGTACAATTTTGAGCTGTTTTTTACTTTTCTGCAGTATTTGCAATTATCCATACTTTTACTTCTACTCCACTACTGTACATCTCAGAGGCAAATATTGTATCTGATATTTTAATTTTCTTTTAATACATTTTGAACTTGGACATTCTGCATAATGAGTACTTTTACTTTTTGTACATTATATTATTATATATATTACAGTATATTTTGATGCCAACAGTTTTGTACCCAGTAGTAGTATTTCTACATTGTGGTATTGATACTTTTACTTAAGATAAACATTTGAGTACTTCCTCCATCACTGTTCATGGCGTGTGTGTGTGTGTGTGTGTGTGTGTGTGTGTGTGTGTGTGTGTGTACGCGCGCGCGCGCGCACGCACACACACACACACACACACACACACACACACACACACACACACACACACACACACACACACACACACACACACACACACACACACACACACACACACACACACACACACACGTGTACAGTATGTACGCACATGTATGCATGCATTGTGTGTACATTTGTATGTGCACACGTGTACGCATGTAATTATGCATGTGTGTTTATGCAGCATCTATATCGGGGGGCACATGTCCATATGTCTGCCACTTCCTCCCATGGGGGGGACAGGCCACATAACAGAAGGCTGTGCTACTGTAGTTGTACCCCTGTGAGGAAGTGCACCGCTGTCAGTCTGTGGGGTGAATGTATTCCCCACTGGCCATCCCAATTGGGAACTGGAGAGGCTTCTTAGTCTGCTGGATTGCCTTCTAGTTGATTTGTCTGTAAATGTGACAAAAATGTTAATACAAATAAAAACTGCGGAAAATGTAATATCTGTTCCATGGCATCATTTTATATTTTAAAATGTGTAGTCATGGGTAACCTTTTATACCATGTACTGATAAGAGCACCACAGTTACACAGAAATCTACAGTATAAGTGTATTCTAACCATATAAATCATAAATCGATGAGGACTTTACTGACCATCAGAAAGTGGAATGACTCTCCGAATTTCTGACCTAAGATTCCGAATTTCTGACCTAATGTCTCTAATAAAGGCTGTGTGTGGGATGCAGTTCAAACTAGAAAAAGTGCTCCTCGGAGCACAGGTCTCCGCCAGGTCAGGTAGGTTATTGTGGGCCAGTAATGTTTGGAATTCGCCAATGAGGATGGAATATGAAAAATCGGACGGAACCATCTTGATCACCTGACTATAGAGATAATGTGTACCGATTTGCATGATGTTTGGACAACATTTGTTGGAGTAATATAAAAAAGAAAAGTGTTGCAAAAATTGGCCTCCTGGTGGCGCTATAATAGGGCAATGTTAAAAGGGTGGCATAAGTTCCTCAACGTAGTGCGAATGTGCGCGCAAAGTTTCACCGCAATCGGACACTGCGTTCATGATTTGCGGCATTTTGTCAAAAACGTGCCACTCCTGCAAACTTTAGATGTCAATGTCAGCCAATTAGGATGGAATATGAAAAATAAAACGGATCTGTCTTGATCACATGACTATAGAGATCATGTGTACCGATTTGCGTGAAAGTTTGATCAAATCTGAAGGCTTATCCAAAAATATGTTTTACATAAGTCGGCCTCCTGGTGGCGCTATAAAAGGCAGATGTGAAAAATGCAGGGCAAATGTTTTTCCTTGGCGTCTAGAGAGAGCACATACAAAGTTTTACACAGATCAGTGCAGTTATAGGTAAAAACACGAATCGGCATGTTATAGCGCCTGATTTGAAAATTTTCAAGTGGCATTTCTTCCTCGGCCTAGTGGGAATGTGCATGCAAAATTTCACGGAAATTACATGCTGTGTTCATGATTTGAGGCATTTTGTTCAAAACAGAGTGCTCCTGCAAACTTTGGAAGGCAATTTTAGCCAATCAGGATGGAATATGAATGACTACAGAGATACTGTGTACCGATTTGCAGGATTTTTGGACAACATCTGTAGGAGTACTGTCCAAAAATGTGTTTTGCACAAATCAGCCTCCAGGTGGCGCTATAAAAGGCCCATGTGAAAACTGTGGGGCAGAGGTTCTGAATTGGTATACAGGGAGTGTGTGTGTACAGTTTCGCTGCGATCAAGCCAAAAGTGCCGGAGACAACAGCTGGTCACAGACGGACGGACAGACAGACAGACGGACAGACAGACGGACGGACAGACAGACAGACATACTCTCTCGCCATGCCTTTCGGCCTGGCGGAGACAACAAACAAACGCCCGGGCTATTATCGGAGGTTTTCTGGATATAATGACATAATTTGAGAGTGCTGGTTCCCTTTATGAAGGGCAAAGGAAACAGAGGTCAGAGAGATATAATGCCCAATTAGAAGGGTGTTGCTTGCCAAAAACAATAGGGTTTTTCTGTCTGTGAGTCTATGGTCCTAGCAGACTGGTGATTCTACTCTATACACACCTTCAGAAAGTCTTGTGTTTATGTGTGAATGATTTAAAAAATGGAGTTGGCTTCTATTAAGTAGTTGCATAACTTAAATAATTTCTAATACATTTTTTTCTTCATTCTCGTGTAACTTTAGCCTGAGCAACTAAAGTTTGGCACTGTTGCCTCCAAACATGTTAAATACCCCCAAAAATTGACAAGAGTAGCAATTCAAGTTTTGGTAGATACATTTGCTAAGGTTGAGTATTGAGTGTGTGTTCAAGGCAGACATCATGTACTGTAAAAGACTACATAAAATTCCTATATAAATGCCCCAGAAATGACTACAATCACACTATTGATGGGACAATAAGGTTGATGCTATTATAGCCGGGATCGCAGGAAAGACAACCTCATAGTAAAGACAGATAATGTGCAATTGCAATCATTCTCTGTCCACACTCACACTCAGCAGTCAGAACCCCCTCCCTTAGGCTAAATAAACAACAACTTTAAGGCTACTGTTTAAAAATCAAAGAATACATGTATCAATCAGAGCACTTTTTCCCACAATAGCAGTCCAATTGATAAACAATGCTGTCAAAATCCGCAGGGGGAGGCACGGAGAAACTCTCTGTCTGTCTGTCTCCGATCTCAGTGACCTATTTTTATTTCAACACCCCCCCCCCCCCCCATACACAATAAACAGCGCTGTCCATGGTTCTGGATTCCATACAGTCCACATCTGTCATGATCTGATTGTCACCAGGTGGCTGCAGCGACACACAATAATACCATAATCCAGGCATATCTTCCATGTACACAATTGTCAGCAGTAAATTTGGGAAAGGCTTAGCCTGCCCCATAGCCTACATTACCTGCTGCCCCTGGGAGGAACGCACTATGCCTATCCCACTATCATCTGAATCACATCAATATGTTTGACACTTTGATGACTATCTCTTCAATTTTCACAACATATCTATATCGACATCGCACTATTTCACGCTTTTCATCTTCGTTCAGCACCCTGGTAGAGTACATACCCTTCCATATAAATAAGGCTGTGGTCCTTCCTGCAGCTGGTTGGGGTTCTTTGCAGCGTTGCCAGATTTTGCGGGAGAAATAAACATCTAGGTCTATGAAAACAAGCCCACAAGAAGCGACTAGGCCACATGAGCATCAGATATTTCAAAACAGACGATCTACAAGCTTGTAGATCTGCTATGTTCAATTTTTTTTGAAAAAGGTGAAATATTTTGAATATTGTTTGATTTTTGAACACAAATCTGGTACAGGGGTCACAAAATACTTTTAGATGGGGGTCCGTGGATATGGGGGCCTTGGCATGAAAATGTTTTGAGAACGACTGGTTTAAACAAAATTTAGGAAGCAAGCCCAAATAAGCAACTACACTTTAGAAACAAACCCACAAAACCGCAACCCGCAACTACCAATATCTACAAGCGACTTTACAGAAAAACAAGCCCAAAGTCGCTTATAATAAGCAGACATGGCAACACTGGTTATTTGCTGCATGTCATCCCCCCTCTCTCTCCCACCTTTCCTGGCTCTCTTTCCAATTACTATTAGGGCTGCAACAGTTAATAGAGCTAATTGATTTAATCAATTATATCTATATAAAAAAAGATAATCAATCATTCTATAAAGTAATTGATTAGTAATCTATCCCTATTTCAGGAAGGTATTTATAGGCGAAAGGGTTAAAACTCTACAACCTCTACAAGCTCACAACGTGACGTGCTGTGAGCTTGTAGATCTGTTATGAAAAGAAAATCACGACAGTGGTTAATTGATTCATTCATATATAAAGAATATTAAAATAACACACTTCTCGATACTTCGATTAATCAAAAAAGCAATCGATAGAATCATCGCAAAAAAGAAAATAGTTGAAGACCAAGTTACTATCACCTGGCAAACTAATGAACCCTCCTGACATTTATACCAGTTATCAATTAAAGATAGGACAAATGAAATGGGCAAACACATGCATGGAGGATATAATAATGTGAATGCTGTGATCTGAATGAGGTGGAGAATTAAATCCATTTGATCACGATCTGAGAGAAATATTGTTTTAAAAAGTTCAGACTTCTGATCTAAGCCTGATAGATTATGAGAATGGTGCTTTAATTGAATTTATGTTCGCATTTTCAGAATATCTTTATAAAGCGTGGGAGGAGAAGGGAAATGTATATGTGCGGGTTTATATGAATGTATGCACAGTATGTGTCTTGTTGAAAATCAGGTTGTATTATGAGTTTCTGGCTGGGTATACTGTACACTGGAATGTTTATGTTTTGGTTTTGGTTTTAATTGATGTGTCTGATAATCCCATGTGGGATGGGTCAAGAAATTGTCCGGACACGAAAATAAAATATTCATTCATTCATGCATTCATTCATTAAAAAACTAAAAACTGAACTAAAATCATACCGATACCATCACTTAAAAAATTGGAACACAATGAAGGCAGGAGGAGATATTCATACAGTACACCCGTGTGTGTGTTGAGCAAACATCCTGAATGCATTAATAATCCTATAATTGTTCAATGTCAATATTCACTGTAATTACTCCCTGAGAGGAATGTGTGTGTGTGTGTGTTTTCTTCAGAGGCAGAAAAGAATAGTTGTTTTTCGCCCAGTAATTATTTGTAAAACCCCTCTCGTGTCTCAGTAGTGAGTAGCCCATCAAAACCGGGAAAGCATCCGAGTCATTTCAGATTTTTGCATTGGCTATTCAAAAATAGCAGATGTACAAGCTCACAGCGTGCCACTTTGTGCCGCACTGCGAGCTTGTACATCTGCTATTTTAGATTTTTTTGTGAAAAATCTTGAAAGAACTACTGATTTAGAAGGCATAGAATCAGCCTCAGGTCTTAATGGGATAGAAGATTGACAGGGGGAGAGCGAAAGCCCCTGTTGTTGTGATGTAACATTTCTTGGAATCTTTAGCAATTAGAGTGAATGTCAGAGGGAGAAAGCGGAAGAAAGAAAACTAATTGAAAACATAAAAGGATTCCTCAATTATGTATGGAAGAAAATACATGAAATAGGTTGTGGGAAGAAAAAGAAAATAATTGTAATAATTTGCTTCTTTAGGCAAGAGGGGAGCAGTGCACTGTTGCAGAATTTTGACCACGCTCTGCCTGAAATCCGTGCATCTTTTGCTGCACTGCCACAGGGGCCACGAGAAGAGATGCCGAGATGAAACACCATTAGCGCTCTCATAAGCCACTTTATCCATCCATGCAGGCCTTTAAAGTTGTGAGAGGACGGTACAGTATTGCCTCACCCATGCAATTTTCTTGGAATGACGGATGTGTCCGCAGCATCAAATTGCCTCTGCCGTCTGAAGTGGAAGTATGCGCCGCACTAATGCACAATGTAAA